>NW_007249258.1:34618-60913 GCF_000164805.1 Carlito syrichta | reverse complement strand
GTAGCCGGAATTACAGGCATGTGCTACCACGCCCGGCTGATTTTTTGATTTATTGTAGAGATGAGGTCTCGCTGCCCAGGCGGGTCTCGAACCTGCGGGCTCAGGCAATCCACTCAGCTCAGCCTCCCAAAGGCGCGGGATTACAGGCTGAGCCACCGAGCCCGGCTACCCCTGTATTCTTAAGACCTTTGAAGGTTGCACTAGTCTCTACCTCCCACCCATACTTGGGATATGATTTTTTTTAGATGAATTACTTTGGCCAGCGATGGGGCGTCCATTTGGTCTTCCCCATTCTGATTTCTCCTAACCCAAATGCCAAAGGCCCAGTATGGAGTTTGGACTCACTCAGAGGCTCAATGCACTCTACAGGTGAGCAGTCTTTGAGGGAGCTGAAGGAGGCCTTTGAAAGCACTTTCGGCATCTGGGACAAAAACAAAAGAAAACAAAAACCCCTCTTGTTAAGGGGGCTCTGGGTAGTATATCTTTGTGTTTATTGCATAATTTTATCTCATTTATTAAAAACTTTAATGTATGTAACTGCATATAAAAATATACACACACACACATTTCTAAAAGTACACAAGAAAACATGTTATAAAATGTATAAGTTAAGGGATGATTATTTCATCTACTTTGTTTTTGTCTTATTTGGGATTTCTGCAGAAGCAGACTGATTCAAGCACTTGTGCTGCTATTTTATTTGGGTTATAAATTTAGGAGGCACCAGTGAGGGAGTGAGAAAAGTGAGACAGAGAAGGGAGAAAGCCCATAAAGTTGTGTAAATGAGTAGGTTACCAGGAGTCCATCTGGTTGGGGACCCTCTAGGAAGCTGAATGGAATACACCTAGATTTGCCCTGCCAGAGAACAGGAAGATTGAGGTGTTTATTCACTATCTTCCATCCCCATTGGTTGAGGACCATCCCTGGTGTTATGCTCCCTGAAGTTTTGGTTTATACCTTCACTTTGTGAAGCAAATGCTGGTGTTGCTGGAGAAAGTTTTTAGGTAGAGAAACAAATAGTTGCAAATACTTGAGGCAAGAGGTTGTCACCATGTTGGGAACCATCTATCACAACTTCAGGTGACCTCAAGTGAACTGAGGGTATTGTTGCTATCAAGAGTGTCTTTATAAATGATTCCTAAAAGTCACAGGTGTTTAAATATACTTAGAAAGGAAAAATGATTTATAAAATTTTCAACCAACTAGACTGGTATGGGGTATGAATAATCTGGATTGGTGAGGGTCAGTTTCAGAGTTAATGCTAACCAAGTATGCCATGTTGCCACTCTTACATACAAAGATACTTGAGCACTTTGCCCAGTTGTATCACTCTTTTTCCTCAGGAGTAAGGGTGTTGTTTGCTTACGTGCCAACTTGTGGCCATCAGGACCTCAGACCTGTCTCTAATCCCGGGGATACTCTTCTTGACTTTGGTTCTGAAGTTATGTCCAACATCATGCCTTTAGTCCCTGCTAGTGAAGCATCATTCAAGCATGAAAGATTGCCTTTTAATACTTGGATTCCCCATTTCATTTTCTGTTATGATTGACTGAGCATAATTAAGGAAGGTTTCTTGATCTTTCCTTTATATCCAGGAAGTGCACTCAGGTATTCCTGAGTGAATGGCATTCTGTCGTAACATGCTCACAAGGTCCTTTTCCAGACTTGCATTGCTCCATCTCTTATTGACTACCTGAATCAGGTGTTTTTCAAATAGGCTCACTTCAGTTGCTAACTCAGGGAATGTTCAATAAAAATTAAAAGAAAGTCTGATCTGTGGTGGGTACACCCTTTTGGTGATTTAGTGTAACAGACAGATACAACTGACCTAAAAATCTAAAACACATAAAGCATTCATTTTAGGAATTCATACATGCTGAAAAGAAAAAACAAATAACCCCATTATAAAATGGACAAAAGATATGAATAGACACTTCACAAAGGAAGACATCCGAGCAGCCAACAGACACATGAAGAAGTGTTCAACCTCACTAATCATCAAGGAGATGCAAATCAAAACCACACTGAGATACCACCTAACTCCAGTCAGAATGGCAATTATCAATAACTAAAAAAATAACAGTTGCTGGAGAGGGTGGCGAAAAGGGAGCACTTCTACACTGTTGGTGGGAGTGTAAACTAGTGCAACCTCTGTGGAAAGCAGTGTGGCAATTCCTAAAAGCTCTAAATATCAACCTTCCATATGACCCACAATCCCCCTACTGAAAATATACCCTGAAGAACTCAAATCACTATAAAAAAGATACCTACACAAGTATGTTTATCGCAGCATTGTTCACAATAGCAAGAACCTGGAAGCAACCATGTTGTCCTTTAAAAGAGGACTGGATTAAAAAATGTGGTACATATACATGATGGAATACTACACAGCCATAAAAAAGAACAAAATCATGAATTTCGCAGCAACCTGGGTAGAACTAGAGTCTATAATACTGAGTGACTTCTCACAGAAACAAAGATCTGAGTATCACATGTTCTCACTCATATAGTGAACCTTGATCATCCAACGTATTACCATAAGAAAATGACTGGCAGTGGTGGGAAACTATGGGGCGGGGAGAGGAAGGGAGATGGGATTAATGGTAGTAAACATCTGTCTGGGGCGGGGAGACACCTCTTATCAACAAGGGCAACAAGGGTGCCTGAATGAAGCATATTTGTATACCCAACCCTTAACTGTACCCCACAATATCATAATAAAAAATATTGTTTATAAAAAAAACAAAAGCATTCATTTTAATTTCCAAATTCAAATTGGCCATAATGAATTGATCAGGGGGGCTAGAGAGTAAAAAACATGGTTTGTCTTCCCACTTTGCTTCCCCATGGTCTAGTTTCAGTGCCTTGTCTTTAGGGAGGGTTGTTTTTGGGTTTTGGTTTGTTTTTGAGTCCGGAGTCTCATTCTGTCGCCCAGACTGGAGTGCAGTGGCTGCTCCCGGCCACCGCAACCTCAACCTGCTGGGCTCCGGCGATCCTTCCACCTCAGCCTTCCAAGTAGCTGGAACTACAGGCATGCGCTACCACGCCCCGCTGATTTTTGATTTATTGTAGAGATGAGGTCTCGAACCCGCGGGCTCAGGCAATCCACTCACCTCAGCCTCCCAAAGGCGCGGGATTACAGGCTGAGCCACCGAGCCCGGCTGGGATGGTTGTTTTTGAACACTTTCCTTGATGTATTTTCATGCGAGCAGTTGTACTTTTGAGTGTATGTCTTAGTGCCACATTGCCTGAGGGAAAAGGGGGCAAGTCTATGGCAAGATTCATGAAGTAGGGACACTTTTGTAATATGAAAAAGCTGCCACTGGTAGATAACTTAATGAATCTCAAAAATCTGGCTCTCTTGTTCCTCATCTAATATATTTCTGTCCACCCCATGAGTAGAAAACCTGGGTTGTCCTCATTCCAGTAACTCATCTTTGATCTTTTTCAACTCACAAGAGAATATAGATTAGGGTTTATTAGGAGGCAGTGAGGAGACACGATAAGTGTCACTAATTCTGAATGAGTTTTTCTTCTGAATTTGGCCAAAGTTAGGGTCATTTATTGAGATGAATGCTAACTCCATGTTTCTATAGAGTTACAAGGTCCCAATACATAATTCTGAGTGAGAACTCTTCCAAAATTCTGGGCTTCTGTGAGGTCTTCCCTAATCATGCTGCCTTCTTTTCTGGGAGAGACATGGTGAGAATTTGTGTGCTGAGCTCATGATATAGCCACCCTCTCTCAGCAGAACAAGGACGCCTGCTTCATGTTCTTGCTTTCATTATTTATAACATGTTCACAATTCAGATGAATATTATGCCAATTAGCCTAATCATGGATGGCAGCTAATTTTCTGAGTGATAAGAAAGTATGTAGGGGCTTTAAAAAATTATGAACACGAATTACAGCTATGAGGCTTTGTTAAGAATGGGGGAGAGAAAGAGAGGTAGCAATCTGGTGGGCTTCTAGAAGTCCCCTAAAAGAGGGAGGAGCAACTGTTCTTTATATCCAGGAAGTGCACTCAGGTATTCCTGAGTGAATGCCATTCTGTAGTAACTTGCTCACAGGGTCCTTTTCCAGACTTGCATCCCATTTCTCCCCGTTGTACCCTCTTTGCACCATCTCTGAATGACTACCTGAATCAGGTGTTTTTCAAATAGGTTTACCTCAGTTGCTAACTCAGGACAATTGCTAATGGCTACCAAGAGTGCTGTCGAGGACTCTGGGACTGTACTTTACTCAACACGAATCACTTTGTGGTCAATGTACAATGTCTACTTGTGTCTGCTCACTTTTCCACTGTTCTCTGTCTTGGAGGCTGCAGTCCTATTCTTGACATTACCTTTTCCCACCTGGACAACTGCAATGCTATCCTAATGGTGTTCTTGTCCTTACTCTTGTTTTCCTTTCCACTCTTGTCTGCACACAGCTGCCAGATCCCCAGTGAATCTCATCAGGAACATCAGGGCATTCGAGGAGAACCATTTGCCATTGTGCAGGACTTTCCAGTACATTGATGAATATTTAGAATCCCTGGGCATTTGAGTATGCCTAAATGCCAATGGTATACTCAAATCATGTGACAGTCACAAATATTGTCTTCTGGAGGTGGCTATATTGCTTATGTTGAGAACTATTAAAATAATATTTTTAGGAGCAAAAGCACATTTCATCCTTGACTAAAATCTTTTAATACTTAAAAATCCTATAAATGAATGTTTCTATAACTTCATATTATACTCAGGATGAATTCCAACTTGCGGCTATCACCTTCAGGCACTGATTACTGCCTTCCTGTTGACTGTTCCAGCTACTCTGATCTTGTATTCCAAGACCACAAGTGCAGGCCTTCCTAGGAGCCTTCTCCTTACCTGCTGTTTTCTCTTCCTGAGTGCCCATCCCATTCTCTCTCCCGGCTCCTAATTAGGCATGCTCCTCTCTCTGTAAGTCTCAGCTTATCTATGTCTCCTAAGACAGACTTCCTGCTCCTGGTCACCTTTTGTAAGTAGGTCTTCCACCCCGTTTTCTTCTACTCTACTCCTGTTTGTCACCTTTGTTGCACTTTCTCAGTTTGCTATTCCACATATATTTCTTGGTTCACTTATTTATTATATGTCTTCTGTTCACAAGGACAGAAACTCCATAAAGGCAAATAGAATCTTATCTATTCACAACTCTATCTGCTGAGCGCTGAACATGGCTGGTGACTATAGGCAGAGAGAACCTGGCAGTGTGTTTGGAATCCTGTTATAGAGGAATGCTGAGCAGATGGATTTAGGGGAACCCCAAAGCATCCCTGCTGCCATCCAGTGGTGTAGTAATATGTGGTGGTGACAGCGAATGAATGGTGCTCTGTGTCTGGGGATCAAAGGGCCCCAAAAGGCGAGAGAGGAAATAGCCAGTGTAAACCTGACTGAAACCAGCCAAACTAGTTTTCTGCATCCAAGACCAGTTTGGAAATGGCCAGGAGAGGACTCCTGGGTCTGAAGGAGACATGTGAATGTCAGAGGAGGAACTGATGTCTCCCTTATGCCGAGACTCAAATGAGAACATGGCCCTGCATCTCGCCCCCCACCCTACAGTATCTGAGATCCTCCATCCAGAAGAAAAAATTGAGGAAGGAGAAAACATTGACTTTTAATCTTGAAACTTTTGCATTTAGCCATAAGAGAATAAATTTATCTGGACATAACTAGATAAAGTTTTTGTATTAGGCAAAAATGCAAACTTAACTAAAAAAAATAAGTTCAGTTATAGAAAGTAACAATCACAACCTCATAGCTATAATTAAGTGTTGTGACTGAAAACTCATAGCCGGTATTGTGGTGATATTAATAATAATTATCCTGAGTTATACTCTATAGCACTTCATATTATTGTGTCTGATCCTTACACTGACACATTGAGGATATGGGAGAGCTGGGCTCTAAATCCAGATGCTCTTTCTAGAAATGTGTCCTTTTGTTTCCTGGAGTGCTCAGGAAAGATTAGACATTGAGATCAAGCAAATGAAGCCCTTATGTCTTGGAATTCTGGGTTGACCACCTACCTGTCTAAATTACATGTTGTGTGGATCTGTCCATAAGAGGTGGGTGGAAATCCTGAATCTGCAAATGGCATTTACTGGAGACTACTGGGTCACCTGAAGGTCAAGATTTCTCAGCATTCCTCCTGGGTATCCCTCAGTTGAGTCTCAATAACAGGTCTCATTGTGGTTGGATGGGTTTCCAGTAACCTTACCAGCAGAGTGGGTTGAGACTTGGAGATTCTTTCTGATGGAGCTGTTTTCTCCAGCTAGCTATGACCTGAAACTTTTGTGGAAACACCCTCTTGTTGGACTCAGGGACTTGAAAGGCATTCCTAAACTCCTTAGTGCTTCTGTGCATCACATGGGACCAGATGGGACACTGCACTGTGTAGGCCAAGCGATGGGTTCAGGCCAGGCCTCTCAGTCATGCCATGGGAGACTGTTAGCACGACGGGTGAATCCTAGCACCAAATCCATGCTATTGTCAAGGCTTTCCCAATTTTGAGGTTGAATGTTGAAATTAATAATAATATTATTGGTAATATCACCAACAGCAACATTAATTGATACCTGTTATACACCAAACACTATACTAAGCCCTTTCCTAGATTAGCTCATTTAGCTTTAAGAATTAATGTCCAAAGTACACAGCTGCAGCGTGTTTTGCCCAGTCTTAGTGTGGGATTCTTATTCACCATGCCATATCTTACAGTCATAATTACTGTCATTGTGACTGCCTTTGTATGTCAATACTGTGCAAAAAACTTTATAACCAAGTTCAGCTCTAAAGTTATGTGTCTGACGTGACAGCAGAACTACATAGATAGCTCCAAAACACTGTTAGCCTCATCACCCCTGAATCAGTTATTGACACTTGAGACCAGCCCCATCAGTGTGAGCATCAGAGTTGGTGAAGAGATCACAGAGGCCTGGGATGTCCTCACCTATGTGGCTGGAGTTGGGCATTGGGCATGGACCTCGGCATGTGGGCAGAACAGAAGCCACATCCACCCAGCTCTCTGGATGAGACTCCTACTGTCCCTCACGAATCCATTACCAAAGTGATCCAGAATTTATGACTGTTGATCTGAAGCCTTCAATTATTTTTCCTGGGAGATATTATGGTCCCCATTTTACAGATGGGGAACGTGAAATGCAGAAACCTTAAGTGAGGGGCCTGTGGAAGTAAAACGAATAAGGGATGGAGCTGGAATGTAGACCTGGATCTAGCCTGTGCTGATGCTGTTGCTGATGTTATTCCTATATCTCTGCTGCTCAATTATTATCAATCTTTAAAACTTCTCTCCTTTTATTTTATTCCATTCAGTATGTCAAGACAGATTTTGGGGTCTTGGAAGAAACTATTTTGCCCTCCTAATATATGTATATGTGTCTTCTGTGTAAGAATCTTTTAAGAATTATTTTAAATAATATGTTTACAGAGGTTTTCCTCTTATTTCAAAATTTCTCACTTAAAAATTTCTTAGGGTGGATAAAGTTTGCTGGTGTGTCAGTCACATAGTTTGCCACAATGTTTTGCAGATTTGCTGATCATCAGAATCATCTGGAGAGCTTTTGAAAAAAGTTTGTGTTTGAGTTCCATCCCTTTTTTTTTTTTTAAACAAGTCACACTTCTCCATAGGTTTGGTAGCCACTGATAAAGAAGACAGAGCCCTGGCCTAGAAATGTGTAGTCTTGAGTTGCTATCAGAGGTCTGTCAGTGACTTGCCTCATGACGAGGGTCAAGTACCTTTCTCTGTGTCAGCCTTTCCCCAACTGTTACGTGATGAGAATGGGATTAAATTAGAGGTCCCAAATTGTATTTCTATGAAACAGATTTTCCTAGCATCTGTGTGTGGTCTGATCTGTGCACAAAGGCAATGTTAAAGCTGCTTCCACAGAACAGTGTCGGCAGGACTGAGGGTAGGGGAACTGGAAAGGCGATGGTGAAAGGGTACACCCTTTAAATTATGCAAGGAAAGCAAATTTTGGAGATTTACCATGTATCACAGTGCCTATAGCTAGCGATACTATGTTGTTTACTTAAAATCTGCTAAGGCGGTAAATCTTTTTTTTTAAATTATTTTTTTAAATTATAAAGATGTGGGGTACAATTCAGGGTTAGGGATACAGGCATTGATTATGCAGGTATCCTTGTTGATGAGGTATGTCCCTCCCTCCCCTCGCAGTTTCCCTCAGCTGTCAGTCCCACCCCTGCTCCCCTGACAGTTTCCCACTGCTGCCAATCCCTTTCTTATAGCATTATAATTGTTCAAGGTCCGCTTATGGGTGAGAACATATAGTATTCTGTTCTTTGTTTCTGTGATAGATCACTGAGTATGATCGACTCCAAATCCATCCAAGTTGCTGCAAAGTCCATATATTTGTCAGAAGGTAAATCTTATGTTAAATGTTATTACCACCCCACTCCAACCCAGCGACAATGGTAATAATAGAAAAATCTTCGAGAAATGATGGGTTTTTATGACCTTGGTGGTGATGGTTTCATGGGTGTATATGTACCCAACAAACTCATTGAGAGGTATACATTAAATATGTACAGCTTTTTATATGTCAACCATACCTCTATAAAGTGATTTAAAAATAAAAAGAATAGTGCAGGCACTGACCAAGCCACAACACACAGAATTCTTGAGGTAATCTTTTTGTTGGTTGCTAACCCTTTAGTTGCTGGATAATGAAACAGTCTGACAGGTTCTTGGGCATACTGGGGTGCCAGAGTGGTGGTGAGGGTCATTTGGAGAGCTTGGGGTAATAACTATATATCAATTTAAATGAAAGGATCTCACTATTTTAGCAATCCCTACAGTTGAACTGATGAATACTATCAGTCTTACCTGTTTAGTGGTTTTATTATTTTCATATGTTTTTATCATTTAAAAAATTCATCAATTGTCAATATTAAAAAACAGCCTAATTTTCACTTATAAATTTGTACATACAGTTTCTTTGAAAAAAAAAATTCTGGTCATGCTGGATTGGAACTCCTGGCTGGCAACAATAACTTTGACTGGGAAGCGGTCATTCCCTTGCACCCAGCAGTTCTTGCTGGGCTACTGTAGATATTTAGATTTGTGATTACTGAACTAAAAAATCCTTTCCAGCCTTGTAGCTCAAAGTAGTTTATTCTTTTACTTTCCAAGCTCATTCCTGATGAGGCAAAATGAGCAGACGGGTAGTAGTTATACTACAAAACCAGACCCTGTTAAGAGTTAGTGATTTTCAGGTGAGATGTGAAACTTATTAAAGTCAATGGCATCTCTTTAAGCACAAATTACATCTTGTCAGGAGCTGGGTCGCCAGGTCTTTGGTGTGGATATATCCCAAGAGTATTTCATTAAAATTTCTGTGTAGCTAGCGGTGGGAGGTAATGCATGCTGACTTGTACTTTTTCCAGAGGCGCCATGCCTGCCCTTTATGCCACAAACTATATCTACAGCTTCTCTTTCTTTCAACCCCAACTATAGGAGTGGCTTGTCAATTTGGCTTTAATTCTGAATTACCTCCTTGACTGTATGCTGGCTGAGGTCAATCCTTCCCGAAGTCTTGTTAAATGCCCTGTCACAGAGCTGACAACCTTGGAGGTTCTCATATTCAAGAGCAAATCTTCTGTTTTTTGTTGTTTTTTTTTTCCTGGAAGAGCTTAGGTTTCCAATTACATTCTTATTTTCCTTAAGTGAAAAATAGAGATTCCGAAACTTGATTTTTCCCTCTAGGAACCAGAGATGTATTGCTGACTCAACTCAGGGGAGGGTAGGCTGTGTATTTTATACTGAACAACAGTAGTAATAGGCATTTCTTCCCTGTTTCCTCAGTTTCTTCTGAGCTCCTACTACCACGCACTGTGGTAGGCTTTGGACAGTGGCGAATAAGTCATGCATACTCATTATAAGGTTTAACTCTTGTGAAATTGACTGCTTTAGTCTTGGATGCTTCAGTAGCAAATCCTAAGGCAAGGATTCCAGTGCAAGTAGTTTATTTGGGAAGTGAAGGAAACACAGGTGGAGAAGTGATACAGGAATGGAAAGGCAGTCAATAAACAGTACACTGTTGAGCAAGATACCACAGTAAACTTCTGAATCTTAAACCCATGAACTGCTAAAGATATGTCAAATTAGCACACAGGATTATTCCTTTCAAAGGGCAAAGGAGCTGGGGTATTTAAATATCAACTCCAGAGAATCTTGGTTGAATGTTGCAGCTAGAGGCTGTCAATTCTTAAGCATTAATAGCCTACAGAAAAATCACCTTCTGGGTTTCCAACAAAAACTCTCAGAACCAGAAATACAGAAATTGGCTGAGACCACATCTGAGGGGTATAGGTGGGACACCGACAACATTTGCTAGACACTAATCAAATATTAACCACCACGCCCCCCAAAAAAAACCCATAAAATAACAACTGGGATAAAGTTTTTATGGAGAGGTGCATTTAGTAGGGGACTTATCCTGGTCACATTTATTTGAATAAAAGCTGTATATGTGCAGCTATCAGATCTTTCAAAACTCCATAAGGTTGAGTGACTTGCCAGTCAGAGGCAGAGCTAATAAATGAAGCCAGGGTCGTAAGGTGAAACCTCTCGCTTAGTATGCAACTATTTTTCTTTCACTAATAGACTCATCTTCTCTGGACTACACAAAGAGAAAAACAATAGGCCGCTGTGGCCAGAGAGAATTAAACAACCATGTGGTTGCACCCAGAGGAACGGTTTCCTTCAACTGTGCACAAACACAGCCTTCTATCTTTGAACTCTGGTTACTGTAATTGTGTATGTGCAGTGGCTCTGCATGTTCCTAGAGTGCCTTCGAGGGAGAGAAAAATCATGCTTTTAGCCTTCCTGCCTTTTCATTCACTCTTAGGGCAGATCCCCAGCCTTCAAACGTCTAGGAAGCTGTTGAAAATATCTGGCCACATTTCCAAGGACTGCTGATTTTTATGTCATGAGCTTGTCACAAATTTTCATGACTGGTTATGCACCAAGCTCCAATGTTGCTATTATATAACCATCTGCAACAAAAATACTCAGTAATAATGAGTTCAAAAGATTATAGTGCTCGAGAATTCGGACCAAATGGAATGTATGTTTCATAGTGAAAATAAGTTCCTTTCTGGTCATGGATATCTCAAGAGGGCTAAAAACTGGTTTTGGAGCCGGGCTCGGTGGCTCAGCCTGTAATCCTGTGCCTTTGGGAGGCTGAGGTGAGTGGATGGCCTGAGCCCGCGGGTTCGTGACCCGCCTGGGCAGCACGACCTCATCTCTACAATAAATCAAAAAATCAGCCGGGCATGGTAGTGCATGCCTGTAATTCCGGCTACTCAGAAGGCTGAGGCAGAAGGATCGCCGGAGCCCAGCAGGTCAAGGCTGTGGTGGCCGGGAGTGGCCACTGAACTCCAGTCTGGGGGACAGAGTGAGACTCCAACTCAAAAACAAACAAACAAACAAGCAAAACAACTGGTTTTGGATGCTCCCTTAAACTGGATAGTTTAAGGGACATAAAGGCAATACTTCTGGATTTCTTCCTGGATAAATAATGACCAGCTAAAAGTTAATTAGAAGTTTGAACTTCTGGGAAGAACAGCTTGAAGAAGAAAAGGGTCATTCATGCCTGTTTGTCTATGAACAGATGAACAGAAACCAATTTGTTGCGTTAATGCTATTTTGCTTATTTTAAAATCAGAGGTAAAATAGCAAGTGTTTACTGAGTGTTGAAGTTTTCTCTAAGACTAACTTACCATTTTTACCCAGGGTGGTTTTGATACCTTTGAAATTAGATCAGATGCTCTTAATTTGCAATGACCTTGTTTGGAAATAGAAAATAAGACTTATCTCTGAAGAAGTTAATTCCTCCATTTAGAAGCATGATGATTTTAAAACAGTTGAATGGCTAAAACACAAACTTTTTCCTTGGCTCTCATCCCAAAAAATTAAAATAGAAGACTTTTGTGACCAAATGTGTGTGGGGTTTTCCTCCGCATACCAAGCAAGTAATTAATTCTGCAGCAGACACCACCTGGGAGAATTCAGTTCAATTCTGGCACCGTCTGCCTGGAAATAGCCTCAAATTCCACAGATTGAGTGTTCAGTCCCACAAGACTGACCCCCACTTCCAGTACTCATGAAAAGCCCCAGGTTGTTTTCCTATGTTTCTGACTGACCAGCTGCAAATCAGGGTTCCCACAGCTCTCTTTTTGGGTTTGATTAGTGTGCTAGAGTGGCTTACAGAACTCAGGGAAACAGTTTTGTTTCCAATAAAGAATATTACAAAGGCTATTGATGAAGAGATGCATAGGGGGAGGCATGGGGGAGGGGTGTAGAGACTTCATGATCTCCCAACTGCTCCACCCCTGCAGGAAGCTTCACTGATGACCAACTTAACCTCCAATTCCTTTCTTCTCCCTGGAGGTTGGAGAGTGGGCCTGAAAGTCTCAACTTTCTAATCTTCCCTGGGTCTTTCTGGGTCATCCCCATCCTGAAGCTACCTAGGGGCTGCCAGTCATCAGCCAAATCCTTAGCATAAAAAATACAGCACTTTGGATTTTCTAAGGTTTTTAGAAATTGTATGCCAGAAACAGAGTTGAAGATTTTCTCAATCCAATTGTGTTGCCACAAAGGGATACCTGAGGGTGGGTAATTTATAAAGAAAAGAGGTTTCCTTTGGTTCATGGTTCTGCAGGCTCTGCAAGAAACGTGGCCCCAGTATCTGCTTCTGGTCAGGGCCCACATGGCTTTCACTCACAGCAGAAGGTGAAGGGAGAGGAAATGTGTGCAAAAAACATGGTAAGAAAGCAAAGGCAAGAGAGAGAGGAGGAGGTCCCAGGATCTTTTCAACAACCAACTCGATAGGGAACTAACAGTGATACCTCACTCCCTTCGGAATAGCACCAAGCCATTTCATGAGGGATCTCCCCCATGACCCAGATACCTCCCACTAGACCCCACTTCCAACACTGGAAATCAGCTTTCAACATGAGACTTGGTGGATGCAGACAACCATATACAAACTATATCAAAGATAAAATATACATATTTTATGATGTCACAACAGTGCATGCAATGGGCTTGAGAAGATCTAAGTTTGGTACTGGTTCCCAGTCATAGCCTGTATAACTTTAAGAACTCTTTTTTTCTTTCTTTCTTTCTTCCTTCCTTCCTTCCTTCCTTCCTTCCTTCCTTCCTTCCTTCCTTCCTTCCTTCCTCTCTCTCTCTCTCAGTTGGAGTCTCACTATTGTTGCCCAGCCTGGAGTGCAGTGGTATGCTCATGGCCTCTGCAGCCTCTACCTGGGCTCTGGAGATCCTTCCACTTCAGCCTTCAAAGTAGCTGGAACCACAGGCATGAGCTACCAAGATTTATTGTAGAGACGAGGTCTTGCCAAGTTGCCCAGGCTGGTATCGAACTCCTGAGCTCAGACAATCCTCTTGCCTTGGCCTCCCAAAGTGCTGGGATGACATGCTGAGACACCATGCCCGGCCAAGAGCATGTTTTTCTTTAGGCATGTTTCCTCATCTGTGAAATATGAGGCTAAGACTAGGGATCTCACTTCCTCAAAAAATCTGGGAAGATTAACTCTACCTCCCTAATTTCTTCCCTTTTTGTTTTTACCTTTTCTTTGTGAAATTAAATAATCCAAACTTCAAGCTGTTTGAACTCTAAGTTATTGAGTCTTGAGAGGAATGTGACTATGTAACCTGAGTTATGCAGCTTGCAGCTGCAATTTCTGCTTTCTGATTATAGATTAAATCTCATCCTCAATCAACAGGAAAATCTGAATTATGGACAGTTGTGCATTTATAACAAAGTTTTTCTTCTAAAGAAGAGATCCATCACTAGAAACACCAACTGGATTCATGTTTAATAATTTTGGCACCTACTCATGAAAGTATTTAGAAGATCAGTTATGCATAACTTACAATAACTCCAAATTAGAGGGGCCCAAATGAGGTACTCCTAAATGGTCCAGAAATTACAAAATGGATTCAATCCTCTGATTTGAAATTGCTTCAGAAAGCTTGGACATTTCAAAAAAGACTATAGAAACTTAAAATGGGAAGAATAGCCCCCGGCAATGGACAAAGAGAAACCTCATTGGTAGTGTTACTTTTATATCCGTCAGGGGAAGACTAGATGGACAGTGCTTTGTTCATCTTACCTTGATGCCCGGGTTGGTGACCCAAGCTGTTTCATGCCTGAGTCACATTACATAAATAAAGAAATAAATAAATAAAGTGGAAAGAACAGCAACAGGCCCAAGAAAAAATAAGAATAAAGATGCTCTAAGGAAATAAAAGGGACCTCCTCTTTTTTCCTCCCTGATACCTTAGGAGAAATGGAAATTTCACCTCAGGAGAAATTGAAATTATCTTAAATGTAGAATAAACATAAATTCATATTAATACTGGAGCTACGTCATCAGTAAAAAACTATACCTTATTACAAGGTACATTTCTTGAAGTCAAAAGACAATATAGATGATGAGTAAGACAAATACTCCTATATCTGCATACAAATCTCAACCTATAGTGTTCCAATTAAATTCCCTGTAGGGAAAAATTGTTTTTTCTTTGGTTCCCCTTACTCCCATCCATTGGGACAGATATTTAAAAATTATATAATATCCACATCTCCTTTTCTCAAAGAGGGGAATGCCTTTAGAATTAGAAGATAAAATAAAATTATTAAAAACATTTTTCAAAACCTGATCCTCCTAGCTCATGAATTGCAATTCATATTGCCATTGAGGATACTAAAATGTTATTAAATAATGGAGAATTACAAGAGCTGTCAGAAGCATTACCTGATCAGTTGTGGTCAAAGTCCTCCACTGATATTGCTCCAATCAAAATCCAATAGATTTGGCAAAATTTCTTCCAAATCTTAAATAATACTCCCCAAGATTGGAAGTCTTGGAGGGAATAAGACCTGCAGTTTGGGATTATATAAAGAGGCTCAATCATTCCTTACACAAGCTCTTATAATACTTCAATTCTCTTTGTGGGAAAACCAAATGGTAAAAGTTGGATATTTATACAGAATTCTAGAGCAATTAACTTCTCTTGATATCCAGTAGTACCAAACCTTTATATGTTGTTGATTGCCATCAAAGCCAAAGGTGAATTATTCACTGTATAGACCTATGTAGTACATTCGTTAGCATTCCTGTGGATAAAGATCGTTGATTTGAGAAGACACTAAGATCCCTGATCACTAAGATACCTGATCACTAAGATACACTAAGATCACAAATATAAAAGCAGATTGCTTAGATGTCGACTTCCCTAAGCAATCCACCTTGATACAGTATATAGACAATTTATTTCTCTCTGCTCAGAGGATAAGCAAGGCTCCATAAAGGATAGAATGTATTTATTGGAATAGTTAGTTTCAAAGGGGCACAAGCTCTCAAAAAAACAAAAACAAAACTTCAGTTCTGTCAAACACAAGTAAAATATTTAGTAAAATAAAATTTTAGTAAAATTAAAAGTACTTTTTAATTATCTAGATAACATACAATAAATATTGGCCTTTTCTACCACTAAAACTAAGAATAAACTGAGAGGATATTGGAGTTGGCAAGCTACTACAGAAATTGGATTCCAAACTTCTTAAAATCCCAATATTTATTTATTTATTTGAGTTGGAGTCTCACTCCGTTGCCCAGACTGGAATGAAGTGGCATGCTTCTGGCCACTGCAGCTCAATCTGCTGGGCTCCGGGGATCCTTCCGCCTCAGCCTTCCAAGTAGCTGGAACTACAGGTGCGTGCTACCATGATCAGCTAATTTTTTTTGATTTATTGTAGAGATAAAGTCTCACCAAGTTGCCCTCAGGTCTCGAACCTGGGGGCTCAGGCAATCCACTCACCTCGGCCACCCAAAGTGCTGGGTTTACAGGCTGAGCCACTGAGCCCAGCCAAAATCCCAATATTTATATACTATTTTAAAACAAGATAATCCAGATTATGTTGAATAGACAAAAGAAAATCAGTTAACTATGAGAAATTTAAAAGAGTCTTAAGTATACCCAAGATGGCCACATAACAGTAGCCAACCAACACCTCTCTCTAGAGCTGACCAAGGAGGAAAGTCCAAGCAGTTGGTGACTCTCAGTAGCCTGAGCAGGCTGAGTCAGAGGATGCACCCCACATCCCACAGAGGACTCTTGGAACAAACAGGGAGCAAAGAAGAGACAGAATGGGTGGCAGGTTTTGGAACCAGGAGGCTCCATCCTCTCCAGACACCAGGCTTGCATCTCAACTGCAGTCCTGCCTTATATGTGAGGATGGGTAAGTGCTACTGATGTGGTCTGTGATAATTCCCCTCCCCCAAGTCACATGGAACTCCAGTCCCACATGGGAACTGGCCTGAATACGGCACAGCAGCATTTTGCCAGAGCCCACATGGAGGTGGGAACCCATCCAAGCTCTTAATATCAATGACCAATTAATCTCTGAGAGCTCATGCCCTGTGTTCAGTGGTTGGTGGCTGTCCCCCAGACTGAGAAAGAGCATCTGTCAGCTTCAGTCACTCCCAAGGGCAGGTCCCTCTGCAACATGCACCGGTTTGGAGAAAACTATGGCAAATTCTGCTGCTTTTGAGTCATGAACACAGATTAGCCTTTAGTGGGGGAGAGAGAGTTAAGAGGAATACCTAGTAGTCTCTATCTCCCAGCAGAAGCATTTCTAGGTGATGCACTGTGCTGCCATTTCAGCAGTGCTGCCACAGTAGCCAGGATGTCCTTCTTCCCTCCAGATCCCCTGAGAGTTCCCAACTGGGGATCAGAAAGCAGTTTGGCAGCTCCAGCAACAGGAAAAACTTTGTGGCAGAAAGTTACTTTGTGTTCTGGGCACTGCCTAGCAGGAGAGATTCAGCTGCAGGCATCAGGGCAAAGGCACCTGCAGTCCTGTTGGTTCCTCACTTCTTGTGGTAACTTTTTTGTACAGCAGAAAACACCCTCAGGCAGCTAGACCCAGAAGAGCAGCAGGACCCACAGTGGTCTCTCACATACTATTACCCCCAGGGGAAGGAGGAGTTCACAACAGGGGAACACATTCTGGGATAAAAATCAAAAAGAAAAATAACAACAACAAAAAATTCCACAAAAGGACAGTAGCAACTGTACCTAATTAAAAAACAATAAAATTAAAAATATTAATAAAAAGAGAAGATTTGGTCCTCACAGATGACAAAGAACCAGCAAAACACACCAACAATCCCCAAAGTTTTAAGGAGACATCACCCACAAAAAGCCCTCCCAGACCCCAAGCAATGGAACCCATCCAGAATGACCTCTCCCTGATGTCAGACATAGAATTCAGATTATGGATGGTAAAAACAGTCAAGAAAAACCACAAGAAGATGGAAGCAAAGGTCACCAGGCAAAAGTAGAGCAGGAAATAAAAGATGAGCTGGCCAATATAAGAAAAGTCCAATCTGAAATCTTGGAAATGAAGAATTTCTTCCTGGAATTTCAAAACACAAGGACAGGCTTAGGCTACAGAATAAACCAGGCAGAGGAAAGAACCTCAGAGCTTGCTGATCAAAAAGTTGAACTAACCCAGTCTGACAAAAGCAAGGGGGAAAGGCTCAAGAAAAATGAGCAAAACCTATAAGAGGGTTGGAATTATGTAAAGAGAACAAATCTATGGTTGATTAGCATTTCTAAGATTGAAGAGGAAACTGAGAGTACATTGGAACAAGCCCTCTAAGAGATCATCTAAGAAAATTTCCTCTTAAGAGCATTATGATAGGGATAAATCCTCACATATCAATAATTAACTTGAACGTGAATGAGCTGAACACACTACTCAAAAGGCATAGAATAGCAAACTGGAGCAAGCTAAGATTGACAGGTGGGTTCTTATCAACTGAAAAGCTTTTGCACAACTAAAATAAACCATAAAGAGAATAAAGAGACAGCCTGTGGAATGGGAAAAAAATATTTGCTACCTATGCATCTGATAAAGCCCTAATATCCAAGATCTACAAGGAAATCAAATAAATTGAAAGAAAAAACAAACATCCCTGTTAAAAAGTGGGCAAAGAACATGAACAGATACCTCTCTAATAAAGGCATTCAAGAAGTCAACAAACATATTTTAAAAAGCTCGACCTCACTCATCATCAGGAAAATGCAAATTAAAACTACGAGATACCACCTAACTCTGGTCAGGATGGCTATCATTAGTAAGTAAAAAAAACAACAGTTGCAGGGCCAGCTGTGGAGAAAAGGGAACCCTACAGCACTGTTGATGAGAAGGTAAGCTAGTTCAAACATTGTGGAAAGCAGTGTGGTGATTTCTCAAAGAACTGAAAATTGAGCTTCCATATGATCCAATAATCCCTCTTCTGGCAATATACCCCGAGGAACGTAAATCATTCTACCAGACAATAGTACACATATGTTCAATGCAGTACAATTTACAATAGCAAAAATGGAACCAACCCAGGTACCCACTGAAAGTGAACTGGTAATGAAGAGGAAGACAGTGGTAGAGCCGGTCATACTATGCGAGTCCCAGTGCGACTGAGTGAGTGTCTGGACAATTTTGCACGTGTGTTGGTAAGTGGATGTGTGAATGGCTGAATGAGTGGGGGCTCAGGAGCAAGTGGCCAGGCCTCCTCTGGTGAAGTAGCTGGTGCTGTAGCTGCTCTGCTTGGGCCCTAGTGCTTCCAAGGATGCAGAAGCCAAACGCCATTTTTAAAAAACCAATAAAGACCTTGCTGGGATAGACTACCAGTGCCAGGCTCTGCTTCACCACTGCAGCAAGAGAGACTGCTGGCTCCAGGCTCTGCCTCACCACTGCAGAGCCTGGCCGGATACTGGCAGCAAGGCCTGCTGAAGGAGCACAGGAGGGAGCCTAGAGGCAGAGTCCCCCTGGAGAAGATGAAAGAGGCACCCTGCCTCCATCTAAAAACAGGGCAAGAAAGTGCTCTGGCTTATTCACCCTGGAGCAGCAGACCCAATATCTGTGACTGGCAGATTAACTACTCAGGGATTGATCATGACCCAGAGGGAAGCACAAGTTCCAGAGAGACTGGAGGAGTGCTGAGTCTCAGGCACCACAACACCTACCCTGATTCAGTTTCAGGACCAGAGGGTATGGCCAGAAAAGGATGAGAAAGACCTCTAAAGAGATCAATGGGAGTACATACATGTACCTATTGCATTGTCATATAAAGTGGTAATGGGGAGTGGGTCTCAGGAAACCTATACACAATCAGTGAACATTGTGATTTGCAACTAGTTTCTGAATCCTAGCTCCCATCCTCCACCTTATTTGACTCTCAAAACTACAAGAGACAGCAAAGCTCCTTGCCCACAGCCCTGTTTCAAAATAGAACAAATTCAGAGCCCTGATCAGTGAAGAATAGAAGGCTGAGCAAACATCAGAAATGAAAACCTCTTCCACTACCACTGAATAATGGACCTAAAGAGAAGAGAAAGTGTTCTGTCACAAATGAGGAAAAAATAAATGGAATACCACAATTTCAATGAAACAAAGAACAAATGCCTGAAAAAATCTGGCCCCAGAGCCCAAAAAATGGAGGTCACCAACCACTGGTCCCAGAATACAACAGAGATGAAGGAATGGATAGAAAGAGTGAATAAAACCCAAGAAAGAAAAGATGCAATACTGAAAAACTTGTAACAGAGATTTTGGCCATAAAAAATGTCATCCAGGAAATAACAAGATGATAAGCATGAACAGAAAAATTAATGAAACAGAAGAATCTCAGAAATTGGAGACCAAGACATGGATCTGTAAAAAACATAGAAAGAACACAGCCTACAAAAGATGTGTGATTATATCAAGAGGCTGAATCTATGCCTGATTGGTATCCCAGAAGAAAGGGAAATGGAGAACACCTTGGAGAAAGTAATCCAGAGGTTGTTCAAGAAAACTTTTCCCATCCAAACACAAGAAATACAGAGAACCCCTGCAAGACATCAAGTGAGAAGACATCCCTAGGTACATAGTAATCTGCCTACACAAAGTAGGTACAAAAGAAAAAATCCTAAAGACACCAAGAGAGAAAGGTCAGATTACCTACCAGAGAAAACCAATCAAAATACCAGTAGACCTATTGGCAGAAAGACTACAAACTAAAAGGAACTGGAGTCCAATATTGAAAATCCTCAAAGATAAACAATTTCAACCAAGAATTTTCTACCCAGCCAAGCTCAGCTCCATCAGCTACGGATAATTAAAATCCTTCCCAGACATACAATCTCTAAGAGATCATGCAGGTTCCAGACCTATTCTACAGGAGATGCTTTAAAAGGTATTAAGCACAGAAGAAAGAAAAAAGAATGGCCAAGCACTTCCCAAGGGAACAGCAGAACATAGACTCAACAGAGAATACATTGCAACAGCAAACTTGAAAACACACATACACACACATCAACCCAAAAGCTAAAAGAAAAAAAATCAAAGAAAAAAAACTTTACAAGAACCTCATGATGGGGGCAAACAATCACATTTCAATAATCAGATTGAATGTGAATGAACTAAATGTACCACTGAGAAGACACAGAATGGCAAGCTGGATAAAAAACCATGACCCACAAGGGGCACACACAGACTCAAAGTTAGAGAATAGAAAATGAATTTCCAGGGAAATGGATCGCAAAAGAAGGTAGGGGGTCACAATCTTGATATTAGACAAAGCAACTTTAAGCTATCAAAAATTTAAAAAGATATGAAAGGACACTTCATAATGATAAAAGGTCTAATCCATCAATAAGAAATATTCATTCTAATCATGTACGTACCTAACAGAGGAGAACCAGCATTTATAAAGCTACTACTAAGTAAGCTTCAAAAAGATATTGACTCTAACATTATTATAGCTGGGAACTTAAATAACCCACTAATAACCCTAGATACATCATCAAGGCAAAATATTAGCAAAGAGATCTGGAAACTCAACTTGATGTTCAACCAAATGGACTTAACAGATACCTACAGAATATTCCACCCAACAACATAAGAATATACATTTTGCTCACCACCATAAAATGTACTCCAAGATCATTCTCATCCTCAGGCATAAATCAAGCATAAAGAAATTCCATAAGATCAAAATACTGTGATGCACCTTCTCAGACCATAGTGGAATAAAAATAAATATTAACCCAACAAAATTCCCCCAAACTCCACAAAGATATGGACACAAAACAGCATGATGCTGAATGATTACTGGGTCAACACCAAATCAAAACAGAAATTTAAAGATTTCTAGAAACAAGCAAACTAAAAATATGAAGAAACATCAAACGTTTGGAATCACATGAAAACAATTTTAAGAGGGGAATTTATATCTCTAAAAACACATCAAGAAAATGGAAAGATCACAAGTTAACAGCCTTAAAAAATCACATAAGTGAGCTGGAAAGACAAGACCACCAAAACCCTAACTCTAGCAGAAGAATTCAGATCACCAAATTAAAAGCCCAAATACAGGACATAGAAGAAAAAAAAATCATAGAAAAGTTAACAAAAAAGCTGGTTCTTTGAAAGAAGAGACAAGATTGATGGACCCCTAGCTAGACTGACCAAGAAAAAGAGAAAAAAGCCCAAATAAACACAATCAGAAATGTAAAAGATCAAATCACAACTGACTCTGAAGAAATACTCTGCACACCTGTATGGAAACAAACTTGATAACCTAAATGAAATGGAGGACATTCTGACATCACAAAACTTCCCAAGGTTGAAACATGAAGACTTTGAGACACTAAATAGAACAATAACAACCCAGGACACTGACTTGTCATAAGAACACTACCTACAAAAAAAGCCCTGGACCAGATGTCCTTCTAGCAGAATTCTACAAAATGTACAAGGAGGAGCTGATACCAATCCTGTTGAAAGTATTCCAGGCAATTGAGAAATATTAGTTCTCTCCAAATCATTTTATGAAGCTAATATCACACTGATACCCAAACTGGGTAAAGATCCAACACAAAAAGAGAACTAGAGACCAATGTCCCCAATAAACATAAATGAAAATTTTCTCAACAAGATTCTAACAAATTGAATGCAATAACACACCTTAAAAATCATCCACCATGACCAAGTGAGCTTCATCCCCAGGATTCAGGCTGGTTTAACATCCACTAGATCATAAATGTAATTAAATACATCAACAGATGTAAAAACAAGAACCACATGATTATATCATTAAATGCAAAGAAAAGCTTTTAATAAAATTCGACATTCCTTTTTGATAAAAAAAAAAAAATCCTCAACCACTTAGGGATAGAAGGAACATACCCCAAAATACTAGGCACCATCTATGATAAACCCACAGCCAGCGTATTGCCAAACAGACAGAAACTGGAAACATTTCCCCTGAAAACTGGAACAAGATAAGGCTATCCACTCTCACATCTCTTGTTAAACATCACGTTGGAAGTCCTAGCTAGAGCAATTACACAGAGAAGGAAATCAGGGGTATCCAAATAGGGAAAGAGGAAGTTAAGTTATCCCTCTGCTGATGATATGATCCTATACCTTGAAAATCCAAGAGAACTTGTCAAAAACCTGCTTTCATTGATAAAGGACTTTGGCAAAGTCAAGGGGTGCATAATAAATGTGCAAAAGACCGTCATATTCTTATATACAAAAAGCAAGCAGGCAGAAAACCAAATAAAAAGCACAGTCCCGTTCACAATAGCCACAGAAAAATAAAATACCTCAGCATCTTCTTATTAAGAGAAGTGAAAGACCTTCACAATGAAAACTACAAAACACTGGTCAAAGAAATCCAAGAAGTTACAAACAAATGGAAAAATATCCCATGCTCCTGAATTGAAAGAATCAACATTACTAAGATGTCCATCCTACCCAAGACAATCTACAGATTCAATGCAATACCCATTAAATTGCCAACATCATTTTTCTCAGACCTGGAAATGACAATACAGAAATTCATATAGAAGCATAAACTACTAAAAATAGCCCAAACAAAACTTTGCAAAAGAAACAAAGCAGAAGGTATCACACTTCCAGACTTCAAACTTTACTACAAGGCAACAATAATCAAAGCAGACTGGTAATGGTACAAGAACAGGCATATGGTCCAATGGAACAGGGTAGCGATTCTGGAAGCAAAACCTCAATTTCTCAACCAGCTCATCTTTGACAAAGTCTCCACTGACAACCATTAGGGAGCAGAGAAACTACTCAGTAAATAGTGCTAGGAAAACTGACTGAACACATGTAGAAGATTGAAAGAGAACCCCTACCAATCATCAAATACAAAAATCAACTCTCAATGGATCAAAAACCTAAATGTCAAACCTTAAACTATAAGAACCTTAGAAAATCCAGGAGACACCCTTATGGGAATTGAAAATGGTGACCAATTCTTGACCAAAACCCCCAGGGCCCATGCCATAAGAGAAAAGTTTGACAAGTGGGACCTCATCAAGCTGAAAAGATTCTGCAAAGCAAAAAAACAAAAACAAAACAAAAAATCAAAAGAATGGGTAGACAACCCACAGAATGGGAAAAAATATTTTTCAACTGTATATCTGACAAATGGCTAACATCCAGGATCTACAAGGAACTTAAACGTGCCAAAAAGAAAACAAACAACCCCCTTAAAATGTGGGCAAAAGTCATGAATAGGCACTTCTCAAAAGAAGATATATGGGCAGCTACTAGACACATGAAAAAATGCTCATCTCACTAATCATCAGAGCAATGCAAATCAAGATCACATTGAGATGCCACCTAACCCTACTAAGAATGCCCATCATTAATAAAACAAACAACAACAGATGCTGATACGGATGCGGAGGAAAAGGAACACTTCTACACTGCTGGTGGAAATGCAAACTAGTCCAACTTTGGAAAACATCGTGGTGATTTCTGAAAGAACTAGAAATTGACCTTCTGTATGATCCAGCAATCCCCCTACTGGGAACATACCCAGACGAACTCAAATCATTCTACAAAAAAAGATATCTGCACACACGTGTTTATTGCAGCACTATTCACAATAGTAAAAACATGGAACCAACTGTGCTGTCTATCAAAACTGGACTGGATAAAAAAAATACACACATATACACAATGGAATAGTATGCGGCCATAAAGGACAAACATGTGAACTTCACAGCAACTTGGAAGGATTTAGAGTCTATGATACTCAGTGATCTGTCACAGAAACAAAGAACAGAATACCACATGAACTCACTTATAAGTGGACCCTGGACATTTACTGTAGTGCTGTAAGAAAGTGAATGTCAATAGCAGGATACTACCGGGGTGGGGTTGGCAGAGACACAACATCAGTAAGGGTATCTGATCTCTAACTAGGCAAAGTGGGGACCAAAGGGAGACCCAAACTTTATCTGTATGATGATCACTTGTATATCTAATCCTGAATTGTACCCCACATCTCAAAAAAAAGAATTGCTGAAACATTATAAAAAACAAATGAACTGGATAAGAAAAATGTGGTACATAATATGATGGTATATTGTGTGTACATTACACAATTGTAAAGAAAAACAAAATCATGTCCTTTGCAACAACATAGATGCAGCAGGAGACCATCATACTAAATGAACTGTCACAGAAACAAAAAACTAAATGTCGCATGTTTTCACTCAGTAGTGGGCCCTGATCACTGGTCACATGAGCAAAGGGTGAAGTCAGCAGATGCTGGTCACTGATATGGGAAGAAGAGAGGGCATGAGGGGGAATGGGAGGGAGTATGTGGCAACACAATGGGTACCAGGTTCACTATCAGGGGAATAGAAGTCCACCTACAAGACCAAACTTCATGTAACGTTCTTATACAGTAAATTCTCACGTGTATCCCACAACTTTGAAATAAAATAAAGTATACAAAAACATGGTATAATTAAAAGTGCTTATTAATTCAACTTTCCTTGTTGAACATAATTAGTTAGTTATCTAAAATTAGTATTTGTGGTGTAAGATTTTAATTATTCACTAATATTAGCATCAGTTCATTTTGTTTGGAATTGGGAATTTTTTTCTATATATAAAAAAAGTTTTTAAGTTTAAGTGAACTGTGATTTTTTAAAAAGAAAAATAGAGATAAGAAAAATTAAAAAATGAATTACCTACATTTTCTATAACTGAGAGTAACAGCATTATAAAATAAAAATAAATAAATAAAAGGGTTGTATAGATGTTCCAGTGTTAGGGTATCCAAATTTTATTGTTCCATTCTTGTTGTTTATTTCTAAAATTCATGGAAACACCTTCGGTGTTCTTACTTAAAAATATATGAATGAAAATAGACCTGCAGGATTCTGCTTTTCATTCTGTTTCTGTAGCCAACAACTGAACCTTGTGACTAAAGCATTGCCATTATGCAAGAGAGCAATAGTTTCTATCACTGCAAGGCCCTTTCCCCCTGTGGACTTCAGTCTCTGCATCTGTGAATGGGCCTTTTCAATAAGTTGTTCTGCATTTTGTAGAAAGGCTTCTAAACTTTCACCACATTCATTATTATTCAGGTGGTAGACTGGTTTCTTATGAAGTTATTCTTCTTTCTACTTCACATATTACAACCTCAGATGCAATATTCTACTTCACATATTACAACGTCAGATGCAATTCTGCTGACGTCCTTCTGTCCCAACCTTCGGATGAGATGCTGCATGACTGTATAATCTTAACTGACTAGCATCTTTCTACTAGGACAAATTTTCAGAAACTCTCCTTATTAATGTTGATGCTTTTTGGTTTAAAGACAGATCTAACAGAATCTGGGATTTATCATTCAGGTTATATTATAGTACCTTTAACTGAGAAAATATAAAGTGTTTATCTTCCAAAAACAACCTTGACTCAACAAGCAGGGTTAATAGGATTAATTAGATGTTGTCAACTGGCAAAAGGAAAAACTACTAATATTTACACAGACAAGTAGATAGCTTTCAGAGTAGCTCACGATTTTGGAATACTATAGAAACAAAAAGAATATTTAACCTCTTCTAGTCAGTTCATTAAAAAAAAATGGAAAACTAGCCAGGCTCGGTGGCTCAGCCTGTAATCCCGTGCCTTTGGGAGGCTGAGGTGAGTGGATTGCCTGAGCCTGCGGGTTTGAGACCCGCCTGGGCAGTGAGACCTCATCTCTATAATAAATCAAAAAAGTAGCCGGGCATGGTAGCTCGTGCCTGTAGTTCTGGCTACATGGAAGGCTGAGGCGGAAGGATCGCCAGAGCCCAGCAGGTCGAGGCTGTGGTGGCCGGGAG
>NW_007249258.1:29045-34598 GCF_000164805.1 Carlito syrichta | reverse complement strand
GTTCTGGCTACATGGAAGGCTGAGGCGGAAGGATCGCCAGAGCCCAGCAGGTCGAGGCTGTGGTGGCCGGTAGCGGCCACTGCACTCCAGTCTGGGCGACAGAGTGAGACTCCAACTCAAAAAAAAAAAAAAATGGAAAACTTGTTTTAGAGTTATTGGAAGTCATAATATTGACAGATCATTAGCCATTATCAAGATTCCAGGCCATTCAGTGTTGGACACTCCAGAAAGCAAAGGAAATCAACTAGAAGATAATGAAAAGGTCCCTTAATGTACTTGAATAAGAAAATCAACCCATTTTAGCTTTTAAGAAGCACTAGATTTTGATATGTAATTAGCTCAATCAGAAGCTCTGAAAACTGAACAAGAAAATTGGGAAACAAAAGAGGACAACATATTCCTGTGACTAGTCTATGGTATGGAACAAATAGTTTATTCGTATTTCCAACCAGATTACAAAGACAAGAAAAATATGACATCTGAAATAAGTGGCTTTTCTATGACTCCGAACCAGGCTTATATCTAAATGAATGCTTAATATTAATGATTGTTACTAGAAAGAGAAAGTCTTCCATTGCATGTTTTTTCTAAAGTTCTAGCTTTTCATCCCTAGTTCTTATGTTTTGTTGATATAATCACCAGCTGTTGCTTCTGAAGTAAATGTCTTCTTGAAATGAACTCAAGACCAGGTTAAGAGATTACAGAAAAGCACTTGTTGGGTAGGTGGCCTCTTGCCCATTTCCAGTGATTCTGGCCTACCGTGGCAAGTATCTCCTTTCCAAGTATGTGTCTGGGTAGAATACCAAGAATATATCAGTGTTTCTCAAGAACAGTCATTGATGCTTAGTACTAGTATGACTAAAGATGATGTGCATTACTGGTCTATTAATACACTACAAAGCAAAGGACATAGGAAGAACTTTTTGATGAATTAAGTCAATTCATTAGCTTTAATTCTAAAGGTGCCCCAACTGAGAAATAAGACAACTTGATTTCAGGACAGTATAACACAAATTTGGAATAGTTTTTCTGGCTTACCCTCTCTTTTGGTCATTTTAGACAGCTTACCACTTTATATTGGAACAAAAGAATCATACCAAAGGTACATGACCAAACAGAACTAGACATATGGATGCATACCAAGGAACAGTAGGCCTACAAGATATTGTTACATGTTTTGAATGAGTTAACTCCAGTTGAACACAGGGAGTTTCCCAGAGTCTGGACAGAGGCACCAGTGAAGTCCACATGGAACCCAGTGGGCTCTTACTCTATGAGCAGTCCAGCACCAGTTGCTGCCACGCTACAAAGGAGGAGATTAAGGCACTTTTATGCACCCCCATGACAGATACTGCATCCAACAGTATAGCAAAAAGATTGTACAACATGATCAGGAGGGTTTTGTTCCTGGAATGCAAGGTTGGTTCAACATACACAAATCAAGAAATGTGACCCACTACATAAACATAATTTAAATCAAGAACTACATAATTATCTCATGAGATGCATAAAAAACATTTAAAAAAATCCAACATCCTTTTTAAAAAATCCAGCATCTTTTTATATAAACTCTCAGCCATCTAGGCATTGATGGAACATACCTCAAAAAATAAGAACCATTTATGACAAACCCACAGCCATTGTAATATTGAATGGTCAAAAGTTAGAAGCAGCTCCCCTAAGAACCAGAACAAGACAGGGATGTTCAATCTCACCAATCCTATTTAACATAATACTGGAAGTTCTAGTCAGAGTAATTAGGCAGGAGAAAGAAATAAAAGGATCCAAATAGGAAAAAGGAAGACAAATTATTTCCCAGTGCATAGGACTCTATATATAGAAAACCCTAAGTAATCTTCCAAAGGACACCTAGACCTGATAAGCATCATCAGTAAAGTATCAGGCTTCAAAGTCAGCATTCAAAAATCAATAACATTTCTATATACTAACAATATTCAAGCTGAGAACAAAATCAAGAACATAATCCTATTTACAGTAGCCACAAAAAAATTAAAATGTCTGGGAATATATTTAACCAAGGAAGTGAAATATATCTATCATTAGATCTATAAAATTTTGCTGAAAGAAATGAAACATGACACAAACAAATGGAGAAACATTCCACATTCATTTGAAAGAATCAATATTGCTAAAAATTTCTATACAGTCCAAAGCAATCTACAGATTCAATATAATCCCTGTTAAATTATCATCATAATTTTTCACAAAATTAAAACAATTCGTTTTAAATTTAAATTTTATTTTAAAGATGAGGGGTACAATTCAGGATTAGGTATACAAGTGGTAATCATGTGAGTAAAGTTTGGGCCTCTCTTTGGACTCCACTTTGTTTAGTTTGAGAACATGTACCCTTATTGATGTTGTGTTCCCCACCCAACCCCATTCTGGTAGCATCCCACTACTGCCAATCCCTTTCTTATAGTATTACAGTAAATGTTCAGGGTGTGCTTATGAGTGAGAACATGGTATTCTGTTCTTTGTTTCTGTGATAGATCACTGAGTATAATAGACTCTAAATCCATTTAAGTTGTGTTGAAGTCCACATGTTTGTCCTTCTTTATGGCTGCATAATATTCCATTGGGTATATGTACCACATTTTTTAATATATATTTTTTATTTTAAAATTGTGGCATACAGTTAAATGTTAGATTTACAAATATTCGTTGTGCAGGTAACCTTGTTGATGAGGTGTGGCCCCATTTCCCCAGACAGATACTGACTACTGTTAATCCCACCTCCCTTCATCTCCCTGTCCTTCCCCCCATAATTTCCTGCTACTGTAAATCCTTTTCTTATAGTATTATGGTAGTTGTTCAAGGTCCACTTATGAGTGAGGACATGTTATACTCAGATCTTTGTTTCTGTGAGAGATCACTCAGTATTATAAACTCTAATTCCATCCAGGTTGCTGCACAATTCATGATTTTGTTTTTTATGGCTGTGTAATATTCCATCGTGTATATGTACCCCATTTAAAAAATCCAGTCCTCTTTTGATCGACAGCATGGTTAGTTCCATGATCATGATATTGTGAACAATGCTGCAGTAAACATACCTGTGCAAGTATCTTTTTCATAGAGTGATTTGAGTTCTTCAGGATATAATCCCAGTAGGGGGATTGCAGGGTTATATGGAAAGTCAATTTTCAGAACTTTTAGGAATAGCCACACTGATTTCCACAGAGGTTGTACTAGTTTACACTCCCACCAACAGTGTAGAAGTGTTCTCTTTTCACCACATCCTCTCCAGCATGTTATTTTTTTAGTTATTGATAATTGCCATTCTGACTGGAGTTAGGTGGTATTTCAGTGTAGTTTTAATTTGCATCTCCTTGATGACTAGTGAGGTTGAACATTTCTTCATGTATCTGTTGGTAGCTCCCATACCTTCTTTTGAGAAGTACCTGTTCATATCTTTTGCCCACTTTGTAGTGGGGTTGTTTGTTTTTTTCTTTTCTGCACATTTGAGTTCCTTGTAGATCCTTGATGTTAGGCCTTTGTCAGACATGGAGTTGACAAATACTTTTTCCCAGCCTGTGGGCTGTCTCCCTGCTCTATTGATGGTTTCTTTGACTTTACAGAAGCTTGTCCCACTTGTCTATCTTATCTCTTATGGCCTGTGCATTTTGGGTTTTGCTCAGGAATTGGATGCCAGTTCCAACTTTCATAAGGGTGTGTCCTGCATTTTCTAAAGTTCTTATAGTTTGAGGTTTTACATTTAGGTCTCTGATCCATTTAGAGTTAATTCTTGTGTATGGGGATTGATAGGGGTCCTGTTTCAATCTTCTGCATGTGGTCAGCCAGATTTCCCAGCACGATTTACTGAATATGTTCTCCTCTCCCCAGTGGTGGGTGGTGTAGGCTTTGTTGAAGATGAGTTGGTTGAGAAATTGAGGTTTTGCTTCTGTAATCTCAATTCTATTCCATTGGTCTATATGGCTGTTCTTGTACCAATACCAGGCTGTTTTGATTATTGTAACGTTATAGTAAAGTTTAAAATCTGGTAGTGTGATACCGCCTGCTTTTTTGTTGTTGTTGTTCTTTGTTTGTTTGTTTTGTTGAGATTGTTCTAGCTATTCTTTATCGCTTGTGTTTCCATATGAATTCCTGTATTGTTTTTTCCAGATCTCAGAAGAATTTTGCTGGTAATTTGATGGGTATTGCATTAAATCTGGAGATTGCCTTAGGTAAGATGGACATCTGCACAATATTGATTCTTCCAGTCCATGAGCATGGGATATTTTTCCACATGTTTGTGTCATCTTTGATTTCTTTGAGCAGAGTTTTGTAGTTTTCATTGTAAAGCTCTTTCATGTCTCTGGTTAGGAAGATGCCAAGGTATTTCATTTTTTTCTGGCTATAGTGAATGGGATTGTGCTTTTTATTTGGGTTTCTGTTTGTTTATTATTGGTGTAAAGAAATGTGATTATCTTTTGCACATTTATTTTATACCTTGAGACTTTGCCAAGGCCCTTTATCAGTGTAAAGAGGTTTTTGACAGATTCTCTTGGATTTTGAAGGTATACAATCATGCTGTCTGCAAAGAGAGATAACTTGACTTCCTCTTTTCCTATTTGGAAACCCCTGATCTCCTTCTCTTTTCTGATTGCAGTAGCCAGGACTTCCAATACTATATTGAACAGGAGGGGTGAGAGTGGACATCATTTGTCTTGTTCCAGTTTTCAGGGGAAATGGTTCCAATTTTTGTCGGTTTAGGAGTATGCTGACTGTGGGTTTCCTGTAGATGCCTTTTACTATTTTGAGGTATGTTCCCCATATGCCTATGTTCGAGAGTTTTTATCAAGAAGGGGTGGTGGATTTTATCAAAAGCTTTTTCTGCATCTAATGATATAATCATGTGGTTTTTGTTTTGATGTCTGTTGATGTATTTAATCACATTTATGATCTTATGAATGTTGAACTAGCCTTGCATCCCAAGGGATGAAGCCTACTTGGTCATGATGGATGATTTTTTCTTTTTGAGTTGGAGTCTTACTCTGTCGCCCAGACCGGAGTGCAGTGGCCACTCCCGGCCACCACAACCTCAACCTGCTGGGCTCCAACGATCCTTCCGCCTCAGCCTTCTGAGTAGCAGGAATTACAGGCACACGCTACCACGCCCAGCTGATTTTTTGATTTACTGTAGAGATGAGGTCTCGCTGCCCAGGCTCAGGCAATCCACTCACCTCAGCCTCCCAAAGGAGCGGGATTACAGGCTGAGCCACTGAGCCCAGCATGATGGATGATTTTTAATATGTGTTGTTGAATCCAGTTTGCTAGGATCTTGTTGAGAATTTTAGCATTTATGTTTATCCAAGATATTGGCCTGTAGTTCTCTTTCTTTGTTGGATCTTTACCTGGCTTGGGTATCACTGTAATGTTAGCATCATAAAATGATTTGGGGAGAGTTCCATCTTTTTCAATCACCTGGAATACTTTTAGTAGGATTGGTATCAGTTCCTCCTTAAATGTCTATAGAATTTTGTTGGAAAGACATGTGGTCCAGGGCTTTTTTTTTTTTTTTTTTTTTTT
>NW_007249258.1:24205-28943 GCF_000164805.1 Carlito syrichta | reverse complement strand
GTTTATTTGGGCTTTTTCTCTCTTTTTCTTGATCAGTCTAGCTAGGGGACCAATCTTGTTTACCCTTTCAAAGAACCAGCTTTTTGTTTTGTCAATTTTTTTGTATTATCTTTTTGTCTTCTATGTCCCGCATTTGGGCTTTTATTTTGGTGATCTGGATTCCTCTGCTGAGGTTAGGGTTTTGTCGGTCTTGCTTTTCCAGCTTCCTTAGGTGACTTTTTAGGCTGTTAATTTGTGATCCTTCCATTTTCTTCATGTGCATTTGTAGAGATATGAATTCCTCTCTTACTACAGCTTTCATGGCATCCCAGAGATTTTGGTAGGATGTTTTTTCATTTGTTTCCAGTTATCTTTTAATCTCTGTTTTGATTTCATCATTGACTCAGGAGTTGTTTAGCATCATGCTGTTTAGTGTCCATGTCTTTGTGGGTTTTGGGGGAAGCTTGTTGGTGTTGATGTTTATTTTTATTCCACTGTGGTCTGAGAAGGTGTATGGCAAAATTTAGATCTTTTGAAATTCGTTTATGCTTAATTTATGACCAAGTATGTGGTTGATCTTAGAGTATGTTCCATGCAGTGATGAGTAGAATGTATATTCTGTGGTTGTTGGGTGGAGTGTTCTGTAGGTATCAATTAAGTCCATTTGATCAAGTGTCACATTGAAGTTCTGGATCTCATTGCTGATTTTTTGTCCTGATGACCTGTCTAGGGTTGTGAGTGGGGTATTAAAGTTCCCAGCTTTGACAGTGTTAGAGTCAATATCTTTTTTGAGTTTACCTAGAAGCTGCTTTATGAAAGTCGGCACTCCTATGTTGGGTGCATATATGTTTAGGATGAATATTTCTTGTTGATGGGTTGAACCTTTTATCATTATATAGTGGCCTTTTGTATCTTTTTAAATTTTTGATAGCTTAAAGTGTATTTTGTCTGAGATTAAGATTGCAGTTCCTCCTTTCTTTGTGTTCCATTCGCCTGAAATTTTGTTTCCCATCCCCTTACTTTGTGTCTGTGAGCATCCTTTCTAGTGAGATGAGTCTCTTGGAGGCAATATATTGTTGCCTGATGATATTTTATCCATTTTGCCATACTGTGTCTTTTCAGTGGTGCATTTAGTCCATTCACATTCAGGCTAAGTATTGAAATGTGAGAGTTGGTCCCTATTATAAGGTTCTTAGAGAGTTGTTGTGGTTATTCCTGTTTGTTTGTTGTCTTTCTTTTGGTTTTGGGACTGGTTCATGTGTGTTTTTAATCTTTCTCCTGTACTCTTGTGAAGAATGTTGTTGTTCCTTTTTCCTTTTCTTCTGTGTTTAATACTCTCTTAAATGTTTCTTCTAGAGGTGGTCTGGTGGCAGTGTAAGTTCTTAGGGATTAGATATCTGGGAAAGATTTTAATTCTCCCTCACTGATGAAACTTACCTTGGCTGTGTAGGTATTCTTGGTTGAAATTGTTTATCTTTTAGAGCTTTTAGGTAGGGCTCCAAGCTCTCCTGGCCTGAAAGGTTTCTGTAGATAAATCTGCTGCCATTCTAATTGGTCTTCCATGGTAGGTAATCTGAACTTTTTCTCTTGCTACCTTTAGAATTTTTTTCTTTTACACCTGCTTTGTTTAGGTGAATTATTATGTGTCTGGGAGTTTGTCTTCTCATTTGTTTTCTTGCAGGGGTTCTCTGACTCTCTTGTGTTTGAATTTTCACATCACTGATGAGATGAGGGAAGTTTTCTTGAATAATTTCATAAAATGTTTGTTCCAGGGTGGTCCCTGTCTCTCTTTCTGCCTCAGGAAGTCCAATTACTCTTAGGTTCGGTCTCTTGAGGTAATAGCTCATCTCTTGAAGGGTTTGGTCTGTCTTTTAAAGCTATTTTCTATATTTTTGACAGTTTGGGTTAGTTCTATATTTTAGTCCTCAAGCTCTGAAATTCTTTCTTCTACTTAGCTAATTCTGCTTTCCATGCTTGTCAGTTTGTTATTTATTTCATTCACTATTCTTTACTTCTGTTATCTCAGTTATCAATTCCTTCCTAGTTTTCTCTTGTGTCTCCTCAATTCTTTTTAATCTCTCCATTAATGTCTTGATATCTGGGTTTGTAGTTTGAGACCAGTCATTCTGGAGGCTCTTCATTGCTTGCATTCTGAAGTCAGTTTTCTCAGTGTCTGACCTCCCAGGGGTCTGTGAGAGTCCCATATTCTTCTTTTGGTTTTTCTTCATTGGGGTAGATTTTTCTCTCCCCCTTTCCCTCCCCTTCTTTAATTCTGTTTTTCAGGGAAGGTGGAGTTGCTTTTACTTCTTTTTGTTCAATCTCCTGTTCTTCCTTATGAAGGTTCTCTGGCTTTGTTCACTTTTGAGGCTAGACTGTGGGTTGGGGGATGTAATTTTTGCAGTTTTGAGGTTTAATTGAGGGGAAGCTGTGATTCAAAATCTATCTACAGATCCCAGTATCCACCTACAGGTGTATGGGCACACTGGAACCCACTTCCCACTGCCTTACAATCTGTCCATGTAGTGGGGTTCAGGGTTGCTCCCTTGAACCAAAGGAGGTAAGAAAAAGGAAAATAATGGAAGAAGGGGGGTCAAGAGGAAGTTGAAGAGAGAGAAGAGTAAGAGAGAAAACAGATATACGTACCAACTAATGAATGAAAGATACAAGGCCAGAAAAGAGTAAAAAACAAACAAAGAAGATTCCCTAAAGCATACTGGTAATCACACAAAGACAGTCCAATAAAATCACATCTTTTCATGTGTTTTTCCCCAACACAAACAGGTAGTCTAAATCAAAAAGCAAACAAAAGTGGACAAAACAAAGTCAAAACAATAAAATCAAAATAAAATACCAGACTAGCTCTGGAATCTTTTCTGAGTGTCTAAAGTCTCTTCAGCTCTGATCTCTTGCCCCTCCCTTTTGCTCTTATTATAGGCAGATAGATTTACTCATAGATTGGGTTAGTTCCCTTGGCTTGATATCTTGCTGCCTGAGGACTGAGTTGTCTGTGTCTGATTCAGCGTAGGGGAGGGGCTTCTGTCACCTGTTTTGGCAAGGTTACCTTAGAAACAAGGTGGCGGCTGCTCAGAGATGGGTGGAGCAATGCGAATCTCTGCCTGGAAAATGACTGTGGTAAGTGGCTCCTCTTTTGCTGATCCTCTCTCTCGACTCGTCCTTTCTTGCTACTTGTCCAGGTTCGTAGATAATCCACTATGATGGGCAATGATGTGTGTCCGGAGTCAGGCACTGGGAACCAGCAATATGGCTGGGCGCTGCATTTGGTGTGCTGCTGGAGGCTTGGGGTGGAGGAGGGAGCTGGGAATTCCCTAGGCTGGAGCTGAGAGCTGCAGCATCAGCACCTGTTCAGCACCTGGTAGCAAACAGCAGTAGTCCCTTGCAGAGGCCATAGTGCAACATAGGCTGTTTGCTGTGTGTGACTGGCTATAGCAGCCACCCCCCTTGTAGGTGGCAGCTGTGGGGGTGTGTGGAACTGCCTTCAGGAGCCACCTTTTGTGGAGATAGTTACAGTGCACCTTGTCCCATCGCCATCTTGCTGAGCATCCCACATTTTTTTTTTGAGTTGGAGTCTCACTCTGTTGCCCATACTGGAGTGCAGTGGCCGCTCCCGGCCACCGCAGCCTCACCTGCTGGGCTCCTTCCACCTCAGCCTTCCAAGTAGCCAGAATTACAGGCATGTGCTACCATGCCCAGCTGATTTTTTAAATTTATTTTAGAGATGAGGTCTTGCTGCCCAGGTGGGTCTCGAACCTGCGGGCTCAGGCAATCCACTCACCTCAGCTATCCCACATTTTTTAATTCATTCCAGTTTTGATGGGCAGTACAGCTGGTTCCATGTTTTTGCTATTGTGAATAGTACTTCAGTAAACATGCACGTACAGGTATCTTTTTTGTAGAATTATTTGAATTCCTCTGGGCATATTCCCAGTAGGGGGATTGCTGGGTCATATGGAAGGTCAATTTCTAGTTCTTTCAGAAATTGCCACACTGTCTTCCAAAGAGGTTGTACTGGTTTGCATTCCCACCAGCAGTGTAGAAGTGTTCCTTTTTTCTCTGCATCCTTGCCAACATCTGTTGCTGTTTGTTTTATTAATGATGGCCATTCCTACTGGGGTTAGGTGATATCTCAATGTGGTTTTGATTTGCATTACTCTGATGATTAGTGAGACTGAGTGCTTTTTCATGTGTCTGTTGGTTGCCTGTATATCTTCTTTTGAGAAATGTCTATTTATGTCTTTTGCCCACTTTTTAATGGGGATGTTTGGTTTTTTTTTTCTTTCAGCACGTTTGAATTCCTTGTAGATCCTGGATGTAAGGCCTTTGTCAGACCTTTTTTCCCATTCTGTGGGCTGTCTCCCTGCTCTCTTAATGGTTTCTTTTGCTTTGCATAAGCTTTTCAGTTTGATGAGGTCCCACTTATCTATCTTGTCTCTTATCGTATGGGTTCTTAGGGTTTTAATCAGTGATTGATTACCAATTCCAATTTCCATAAGGGTGTCTCTTGCTTTTTCTAAAGTTCTTATAGTTTGAGGTTTTACATTTAGGTCTTTGATTGATTTAGAGTTGTTTTTAGTGTACGGTGACAGGTTGGGGTCCTTTTTTTTTTTTTTGGAGTTGGAGCCTCACTCTGTCGCCCAGACTGGAGTGCAGTGGCCGCTCCCAGCCACCGCAGCCTCGACCTACTGGACTCCGGCAATCCTTCCACCTCAGCCTTCCAAGTAGCTGGAACTACAGGTGCATG
>NW_007249258.1:15384-24185 GCF_000164805.1 Carlito syrichta | reverse complement strand
GCATGCTACTATGCCCGGCTAATTTTTTATTTATTGTAGAGATGAGGTCTCGCCAAGTTGCCCAGGTGGGTCTCGAGCCCACGGGCTCAGGCAATCCACTCACCTCAGCCTCCCAAAGACACGGGATTACAGGCTGAGACACCGAGCCCGGCGGGGTCCTTTTTTAATCTTCTGCATGTGGTCAGCCAGTTTTCCCAACACCATTTTCTCCTCTCCACAGTGGTTGTTGGTAGAGTCTTTGTTGAAGGTGAGTTGGTTGAGAAATTGAGGTTTTGCTTCCAGATTCTCTATCTTGTTCCATTGGTCCATATGCCTATTCTTGTACCAATAACAGGCTGTTTTGATTATTGTAGCCTTATAGAAAAGTTTAATGTCTAGCATTGTGATACCTCCCACTTCATTTCTTTTGCTGAGGATTGTTTTGACTATTCATGGTTGTTTATATTTTCATATGAGTTTCTATATTGTCATTTCCAGGTCTGAGAAGAATGATGCTGGTTATTTAATGGGTATTGCATGAAGTCTGTAGATTGCCTTGGGTAGGATGTACACCTTAGCAATGTTGACTCTTTCAATCTATAAACATGGAATATTTTTCCATTTGTTTGTGTCTTCTTGAAGTTCTTTGAGCAGTGTTTTGCATTTTTCATTGTAAATTTCTTTCACTTCTCTGTTTACAAAGATGCTGAGGTATTTCTCTTTTATTGTGGCTATTGTGAATGGAATTGTGCTTTTTATTTGGTTCTCTGCATGTTTGTTGTTGGTGTATAAGAGTGTCTTTTGCCCATTTATTTTGTAACCCAAGACTTTGCCAGTGAAAAGTCCTTTCTCAGTGAAAGTTCATTTTTGACAGATTCTCTTAGATTTTTGAGGTATAGAATGATATTGTTTGCTTGCTTTCTTTTAGCTTTTGGGTTGATGTATATGTGTGTTTTTTTAGTTTGCAGTTGTGATGTATTCCATGTTGATTTTGTGTTCTACTGTTCTCTTGGGAAGTGTGTGGTCATTCTTTTTTTCCTTTCTTCTGTGCTTAATACCTTTTTAAAGATCTCCTATAGAGCTGGTCTGGAAGCTGCATAATCTCTGAGGGATTGGATATCTGGGAAGGATTTTAATTCTCTATTGCTGATGTAGCTGAGCTTGACTGGATAAGAAATTATTGGTTGAGGACTTTGAATATTGAGGACTTTGAATATTGAGGACTTTGAATATTGAAGCCCAGTCCCTTCTAGTTTGTAGTGTTTCTGTTGATAGATATGTGGCTGTTCTTATTGATTTTCCCCAGTAGGTAGTCTTACCTTTCTCTCTTGCCGCCTTCAGGATTCACTTACACAACGTAGGCACAAAAGAAAAACCCTAAAGGGATGTCTAAGGGTTGGTCTTCTCATTTGATGTCTTGTGGGAGTTCTCTGTATCTCTTGTGCTTGGATGGTCACATCTCTGCTCAGATGGGAAAAGGTTTCTTGGATAACCTCCTGGAATACTTGCTCCAAGGTGTTCTCCATATCCCTTTCCTCTTCTGGGATACCAATCAGGCATAGATTCAGCCTCCTGATGTAATTGCACATCTCTTGTAGGCCTTATTCTTTCTTTCTGAGTTTTCTTTCTATGTTTTTCACAGAGTAGGTTAATTCCATGTTTTGGTCTTCACATTCTGAGATTCTTTTTTCTGCTTGACTAATTCTGCTGTCCATGCTTGTCATCTTGTTATTTATATCCTGGATGAAATTTTGTGGCCAAAATCTCCATTACAAGTTCTTTCAGTGTTGCATCTTGTCTTTCTTGAGTCTTATTCACTCTTTCCATCCATTCCCTAATCCTCATTGTATTCTGGAGTCAGTTTTTGTGGCTTCCATTGTTTGGACTCTGAGGTCTGATTTTTCAGGTATTTTATTTTTGTGACACTAGGAATTACCTGTGTTGTTCCATTGATATTTCCTTATTTGTGACTGATCTCTTTCTTTTTTCTTTAGTTCCATTATTCACTGGCAGTGGGAGAGGTTTTCACTTCTGATATTTGCTCAGCCCTTTATTCTTCCCTGATCAGGGCTCTGAATTTGTTCTATTTTGAAACAGCACTGTGGATGGGAAGGTTTGCTGCCTTTTGAAAGTGGAATAAAGTGAAGGATGGGGAGCTAGGATTCAGAAGCTACTTGCAAATCACAATGTTCATTGAGTGTGGGGTGGTTTCCCTGAAAACCACTCCCCACCACCATTCAATATGATGATGCAATGGGTTCATGTGCATACTCCCAGAGCCCAAGATACAGTAGCAGCAATGAGAACAGAGAAAAGTAGAATTAAATGGGATGTACAAAAATTAATAAAAATTTTTAAAATCCAGAATAACAGAGCAGAAACCAAAGTAAAAAACAATTAATTGCACATACTCACCAAAAATTAAAAAACCTGAAATAAAAACAAAGCACAACAAAAACAAAACAGGAAAACCAAACACACACACGTGTGTGCCCAACCAAAATTAAATGAGAAGAAAAAGAGAAAAGAAAAAAAAGAAAGGAAAAAAGGAATTAAACTCGAACACTTACACATGTAAACTAGAAAGAAGAAGAAGAAAAAGTAAAAAACAACAAAGAAAACCAAAAGGTGAACTCTCAATTTAACAGAACACAAAACATGAAAGAGGAAAGAAAGAAAAGAAGAAAGAAAAAGAAGAAGAAAAAAAGAGGGTGGTCAGATGCATTTCAAACCCTCACATACACATTCATACACAAAGGAAAAATATTTTTAAAATTTAAAAGCAAGCAAGGCATGGGGGTTCAAGCCTGTAATCCCAGCACTTTGGGAGGCCGAGGATTGCCTAAGACCAGGGGTTCAAGACCAGCCTGGGCAACATGGCAAAACCTTGTCTCTACAATAAATCAAATATTAGCCGGGTGTGGTAGCGTGTGCTACAGTTCTAGTTTCTTGGAAGGCTGAGGTGGATGGATCACCTGAAATCAGCTAGTCGAGACTGTGATGGTCATAATCATGCCACTGGGCAACAGAGTGAGACTCCAACTCAAAAAAAAAATTAAAAATAAACAAAAAGGCAAACAAAGCCTGACTTCTTGTTGCAGGTTCTGTACCTGTGCCTCTCAGCTGTTCCTGTCAGCTGTCCCTTTGAAGTCTCCTGCAGAGCTCACAATCTCCCCAGTGTTCAACCCAGGGAAGGGGGAGGGGGCATTGGGGATGGGTGTGGCTTCAGCCCTCCCCTCCCACTCTAGTATGGTCAGGGAAGTCCTCTCTGGTGTGGAGGTATGGGATTGTCTCTTCTCCAGGTCCTGGTGAGGGGCGCCTCAGCCAGGCTTATTCTGGAGTGGAGTCCTCCTATCACGGCTGATGGCCAAGGTCCACCTGGGTTCATCCCTCTCAGTCGTGCCTCACTGTTATGGGTCTGACTTTCCGAGGATTGCTGGGGAGGAGGGGTTGGGTCAGCCCCAGATTCGCGGCCGAACTCGTTGGTGGTTCTCCTTATCCTTTTCTGGCCCATACCCTTTGTGCTTCTGCTGCCCACACTCAGGGTAGTGGGTGAGGCGCCCGAGACTCAGCACTTGTCCTGTCCCTCCAGGGTTTGCGCTTTCTGGATATTTCCTCTGGGTCACCACTAACCGCTGAGTAGTTAATCCACCAGTCACGCAGGTTGGATCTGTCACTCCATGGTGAGCAAGCCGGAGCACTTTCCTGTCCCTTTTTCAAGATGGTAGCAGGGTGCCCCTCCTTGGTCTTGTCCAGTGGGGCTTGGCCTCTGGGGTCCCTCGCTGTGCTCCCTCTGCAGCCCTTCCTGCCGGTGTCCAGCCAGGTGCTGCAGTGGTGAGACACAGCCTGGAGCTGGCAGTCTCTTCTCGCAGCTTCTTCCTGGGAAAAGCTTTCTTGATTTTTTTAAAAGGCACTTGGCTTCTGCACCCTGGGAAGCACTAGGGACCAAGCAGAGCAGCTGCGGCATCAGTCACTTCACAGGAGAGCCCTGGTCACTTGCTCCCGAGTCCCTGCTTAGTCAGCCACTCACACAGCCACTTACTCACCGACACATATGCAAAATTTTCCATATACTCACTCACTGACACTGGGACTCCCTTAGTCCTACTGACTCTGTTGCCATCTTCCTGAGAATCAGAACAAACAATTCTTAAGTTATGGAAGCAAAAAAGAGCCTAAATAGCCAAAGCAATCATAAGCAAAAAGAACAAATCACAGGATCAAATTACTGTGCTTCAAAGTTTATTACAAAGCTACAACATGGTACTGGTAAAAAATAGTTACATAGACCAATGGAGCAGAATAAAGACTATAGTAATAAAGTTGCTTACCTACAAGCAACTGATGTTTGGCTATGCCAATAAAAATAAACATTGGGGAAAGGATATCCTATTCGATAAATGGTGCTGGGAATACTGGCTAACCATATGCAGGAGAATGAAATTGGACACCTACATTTCACCATAAAGAAAAATTAAGTCAAGATGAATTAAAGACTTAAATTTAATTCTTTAACCTATAAAAGTTCTAGAAGAAAACCTAGGAAACACTCTCTTGAGCATTGACCTAGACAAAAAATTTATGACCAATTCCTGAGCAACAAATGTAGCAAAAACAAAAATTGACAAGTGGGACCTAATTAAATGGAAGAACTCTGCATAGCAAAAGAAAGTGCCAGAGTTTAAACAGACACCCTTAAGAATGAGAGAAACGATTTGCAAACTATGCACCCAATACGTGGCTAATATCCAGAATCTATAAAAAATACTTAAACTAATAGACAAGAATAAAAATAATCCCATTCAAAAGTGGACAAAAGACATGAACAGACACTTTAAAAGAAGACATACAAATAGCCAGCAGACATATGAAAAATTGCTCAACATCAACAAGCATCAGAGAAATGCAAATCAAAACCATAATGAGATACCACATTACCCAAGTCAGGATGGCTATTAATAATAAGTAAAAAACCCACAGATATTTGTGAACTTATGAAAAAAAGGAAAGGCTCATACACTGTTGGCGGTAATACAAAGTAGTTCAGTCCCTGTGGAGAGCAGTCTGGAGATTTCTCAAATCTCCAAATGAATATAGAAATACTATTCGACCCAGGAATCCCATTCCTGGGTGTATATTCAAAGGAATATAAACCATTTTACCGAAAAGACACCTGCACTCATGTTTATCCCAGCACTGTTTACAATAGAAAAGTCATGCAACCAACCTAGGTGTCCATCAACTGTGGACTGGATAAAGAGTATGTGGAACATATATACCACGTCATACTATGCAGTCATTAGAAAGAACAAAATCATATCCTCTGAAGCAACATGGATGCAGCTGGAGGCTATTATCTAAGCGAATTAATACAGAAGCTGAACACCACATGTTCTTGCATGTAAGTGGTATCTCAAAGCTGGATACACATGGACACAAAGATGAGAACAACAGACATTATGGACTCCAAAGTTGGAGGGAGTGGGAGATAAGGACTGAGAAACTGCTTATGGTACCACGCTCACTACTTGAGGGCAGGTTCAGTATAAGCTCGAAGCTCACAATCACACAATATACTTATGCAACTATCTGTGCATGTATCTTCTAAAGTAATACTTAAAGAAAAAAGTAAAATTCTATAACCACATGTGACTTAGTGGGTACTGTCCAGTAGGACAGCATAGATCTAGGATATATTTTTGTTGTGGTATTAGATAAGGATTTTGGGGTTTTTTCCCCCATAACATGAGTCATTTCAACCAGCACTATTGTTAAAGAATCTCTTTCTCCCATTGATTTGTAGAATCATCTTTATAGTATATGAAGTTCCTGCATACATCTAGATCTGCTCTGTCATTAAATCAGAATTTCCAAGGTGAAGCCCAGCAAATCTAGTGAACAGCAGGGGTGGAGAATCACAACTGCATAGTAATCGAATTTTTAGTTAGACCCTCAGAATACAGACTACGTTTTCCAACCTCCCTTTCCTCTGGATGCAGTTGTGTGACTAAGCTTTGGCCAACGAAGTAATGGTGAAACCTTTGGGTCAAGTCCTTAAAGGAACCTGCCATTCTCTGTTCATGCCCCCTTCTGGTGGTAATGCGTCATCTACACCACATGGGAGAGGCAACAGTGCTAGGAGAAAGGAGTAAGATGGAAAGATCCTGGAATTCTGATGACTGGGAGGGACTGAATCCCACACATCTAGGCCTTTACATGAGGGAGAGCAATTGTGGAGTTCAGGCATTCCCAAACATGAGCAGGCATCAGAGTGCCTTGGAGGACTTGATAATACAGATTGCTAGACCTCACACGAGTTTCTGACTCAGCCAGGGGTGGGATCTAGGAATGTGCATGTTCCTAGTGATGCTGCTGACTTGGGAACCATGCTTTGAGAGTTACCGGTCTGAGCTGTTTAAAATGCTCATTGTGGCTCTGTGTACACACACTTCCAGCCTACAGGCTAGCACATCCCTTTTCTCCTCCTGGGCCTCTGGGTCTGACCATCGCCCACAAACCCTCTTGTCCTGCTCAGTTTGCCTTCAGTCCTGTAGAGTGCCATATCTGGTCAAATGAATTTGGACAAAGGAAGTCCTCTGTGCCATGTAGGCTACGCAGCCCACACTTGCCCTTCTAAGTTCTTCTCTGTTCCACTCAGGCTGGAAGCCTGAAAAACTGCTTTGTACAGATTTCCTTGCCAGTGGGATCAGTGAGGTTCTGCCATCAGGAGATATTGACTGAGAGTACAGAGTAGGAAACTGGAAGAAGCCATTCTGCTCTGACCAAGCAGAGAAAACCGTGGCCTTCTAGGATTTGAACAACGCCACTGTCCCCCTTAGTTCCTCTGACTTTTAAGGATTGCCGGATACCTACAGCAGGCTAAGTCTAAGGGGCTTGCCAGCTGCAAAGCTCCCTGGAACTTTTGGCCATCAGGAGGTACCTTGTAGCAGGGATTGGCTGTGACTGGCTATGTCTGACTGTGACTGGTGGTGTGACTGGTGGCAATGACCAGCACTGACAGGTCTTACCTCAGAAGGACCTTGAGGGTGCTTTCCTCTTGAAGATAGTTGCAGAAAGAAGAACTGAGGGTACTAACTCAACAGGTCCTGGGAGTGCCAACTCAATTGTCTTACAGAAGAAACCAGGAGTTTGCCAAGAGCCCAGACCTGAAATTGGGCAAAACCAAGTTACTGGAGGGAGGTCAGAGCAAGAAGGGCCTCACATGCCAGCAAAGGGGCAAGACTTTATCACGAGGGCACTGCGAGGCACTGACAGAGTCTCTAGTGGGGGAGGGAACGTGGCAGGCCTGAACACCAGAAAGACCCCTTGTACCGTTGTGTGGAGAATGCCAAGGAGACACCCAAGGGGAAGCTGGGGTCGGAGACCCAGGGGCAGAGGATGAGCTGCACAAGGTGGTAGCAGAAGTGGACAGCCTTGCTGCCAGTAGGCTGGAGGGAGGGGGGAGAAGGGGTGTCCAGGGTTTTGGCGTGGAGGCAGGGCTGGTGGGGCCTCCCTGAGATAGGGAGCCTGAGGAGGAGCAGGCCCGGAGGAGACTACTCTCCTTTAGAGGCCAATTGGGCCTCTACGAATGGAGGGCCTGGAGGACACTGAGGGCAGAGTCCAGTAGATGGACAGGCTGTGGTCTGGGGCTCAAGTGCAGGTCAGGACTAGGGGAGAGGAGCTGCTCCAGTACCGGTCAGCACCGTGACCATCATCACCAGCACTAACATGCAGCCATGAGGCGTGTCTATGGCATGGGAGGACGGGGAGCAGCAGGGCTGGAAAGCAGGCAGGCTGAGCGTGGGGGCTACAGAGAGGTGAGTGTCATGGACAGGGATGTGGGCTCACATTTTTACAATCCTGCTCTCTGGCCTTCCTCGGCAGCGGGGGCACCCGAATGTCTGCTCTGAGGTTGTCCCTTGGGGCCTCTCGCTTGGTCTTGTTTGGAGTCTCTGGCCCCGGTGTCTTCTCCTGGACCTCAGCCCGCTGCTCGGTCCCTGACTAGGTTTCTCAATTTCCAGCTCCCTCTGGGTGTAATTCCTGCCTGAGCTCCACAGTGCAGCTTTTGGCCTGGACAGAAGAGCAGTCCCAGCTGGTGCAGGAAAAGTGAAAACGCAGCCTGAGGTGGATGCCAGTCCCCAGGGAAGTCCCGGACTGGGGAAGCCCAGAGTTCTTTCTCCCAAAAGCCAGCCATAAAATGTAATAATCTTACTCTAACTTTCCTCTCTGCCTTTCTGTGTAAAAACTGACTACAGAGAAATGATCTGACTTCTGTGATTTGACCGCAGGTCCTACGACCCCCATTCCAGAATGGGTCCTGCCCAGACCCAGAGGGAAGGAGCGCTGCTCAGAGAGGCCAAGGAGAAGCCAGACAGATGGGCCTTTCCAGATGCCCCTCTCAGTCCATTAGCACTCACTCATACCCTTTCGTTCAATTATATTTCTACACAGCTGTGGCTGCTATGTTGAACTGAGGCATCAAAATGGACAATTTCCCCTGAATCTTTGGGTCTTCCTTCTAAAACCTCCCATGTTGAATACATTTGCATGTCTTTTCTCTAACTATTTAGGCTTTTGCGAGTTGACTTTTCAACAAAACTTCAGGAGTCCAAAGACTTTGGCCCCTACACTAGCCCATAGATTTGCACACAAAAAACAAATGCAATTGTTTGTGTATTTATGTGTGTGATTGTTTGATGGAGGCCACTTATTAAGACCATACTATGGGCCTCAGCTGAAAGGCTGATAATCTTTTTTTTTTGGAGTTGGAGTCTCACTCTGTTGCCCAGACTGGAGTGCAGTGGCCGGGAGCGGCCACTGCA
>NW_007249258.1:0-15362 GCF_000164805.1 Carlito syrichta | reverse complement strand
CACTCACCTCAGCCTCCCAAAGCGCGGGATTACAGGCTGAGCCACCAAGCCTGGCTGACTGATGATCTTTCAATGTACATGTGCAATGCCCACCTTATTCCATAAAGCTTAGCCTCCATGGGAACACTGAAACCAACCTAGATGTCTGTTCAGTGGAGTCCTGAAGACAGGATGCTGAGGGCCAGTCCTCAGTTCAGGGCAGACTCTCCACTCCCTCCATCTACCTTTTTTCTCTTTTGCTAGGCCCTGGCTTCCTGGAGTTCAAGCTCACCTTGCAACTGTGCATGTGTGTGACGCAAGCCCTGAGCTCACATAGCAGTGACCACCATCTTTTCCAAGAGCTGTATCCCTGGGGCATTGGGAAACAGAAACCTCTTTGACAGTGTGCTGGGCTTGAGTTCTAGCCTGTCTTTTCCAGGGGGTGGAGGGGGTGATCCCAGGAGCTTAGAAATTGAGGAAAGCTGATCAGGCTGAAGAAATGTGGTTGGGAGCCCAGGACACACAGTGGGATCCCCGCATCAGGCTTGCCTTGAAGATGTGTGTGTGCCTCTTCCTGCAGGCTCTCTGCCCTTGACTGTGTGCCTGTGGGCTGCTATGTTCTGGAGGGCTCCACACAGAACCAGAGCTCCACAGCCTGAGAAGCTGCCTGTGTGGATAGGTGAATTTGTGTGCGAATGTGTATGAGTGTCTCTGTGTCTGCGTGTGATGTCTGGTGAGGGGAATAGGGCTTGTATACTGGAGCAGGGCCTCTTTCAAGTCTGCATTCCTTATGGTGGGCCTCTCCCTGTGTTTCTGCCTGGGCTTTGTGGCCAGGTTTAATTTGTTTTCCTTGTGGTTTCTGTTTGGGTAGGGTAAGACCTGGGTGAGTTGAAGCTGACAGAGGAAGGAATGCCCTTCTCAGCCATCATTTTGGAAAGAGGCCAACTTTCCAGAAGTAGTACAATAGCACTATCCCCAACAGGACCCTAGGGAGGAGCTCATTTTTAATGTGCAGGACAAGTGCAGATAGGTGACAAAAAGGTGCTTATAACTCCATCTCCCTTTCCCCTGACAGTCACATGCAACCTCACCATGGCCTGATGATTGAGAAGAGGACAATAACTTGGAGACAAAATCATTAACTCAAGCCACCAAGATACATTTACAGGTGAAAGCGAGATGTAGAAGGATATGCATATTATGCTAACACTTGTGCAAAGTGAAAATGTATTTGTACATGCATGTAGGTATTTTGTGGTACATGCATAAATGTGTGAAAATACATAATTCAAACTTAAAGCTGTTGGAATTTTAAATTTTAAATTATTTAAGTCAAGAGAGGAATGTGACTATGTGCCCTGAGTTATGCAAATGAAGCTGCAGTTTCTACTTGTTATAGATTAAAACGAAGAGTTTTAATCATTCTTGTCCTGTAAATGATTAGATTAGAAAAGACCAAATGGCACCAGTGATAAGACCATTTACCCCTCCTTACAGAATGCAACCAATCTTCTTTGTAATGTTGTAGGCTGTAGCCAAATCGCTATAACGCATGTACTGACCTTGTATGGAGAGTGCTGCAACTCTGTTAAACTTCTCTTTTCTTCCTATATAAGTGAAATGTTAAATTTCCCACTTTGGAATGTTCATCCATTCTTTTGGAGTCTGTGTTTCTTTGGTAGCGATCCTCAAGCTTTGTGCTTGAATAAACGCTATATTTAATCATATTTCTGAATCTCATTATTTGAGGTTGACATCCTTCATATTCATTGGGCCTCTACTTTGAACCAGGTACGCGGTACTAGGATACAATGACAAATTCCCTCCTTGTAAGACTTTTAAGTCCGGTGGGAGAGAGAGAGATATGTGTAGAAACAATTACAATACAGTGTGGCAAGTGCTATAAAATAAGGCAAGATAATGGAGGTGTCAGTATGGGTAGTGTCTTAGGAAGCTCCTTTTGACTGTGGCATAGAGAACAGACTGGAAAGGTGAGAGGCTAGGGAGCCTAATGTGGGAATCCAGTTGTGAGCGATGGAGACTCACAGTGGAGATGGACAGAAAAGAGACATTTGAAAGAAGCTTAGGAAATGGAATCAGACCGGCTGGTGAGCGTGTGTGTGTGTGTGTGTGTGTGTGTGTGTGTGTGTGTGTGTGTGTGTCCTGAGAGAGGGAATGGGGACCATCTTTCAGTGAAAAGTGGGTCCCAGATTTACCTTTCACTGAGATCTGGGACCTAAGAGAAAAAGCTGGTTAGAGTTGGAGGGAAAGATGATGGGTTAAATCCCAAGAATACACAAATTCTGGCTTTTCTACTGAGCTTTGGGAAAGTTACTTAACCTCAGTTTCCTTATCTGCAAGGTGAAAATAGTAGTAATACCTACATCCTAGGAGTTATTGTAAGGATTAACTTTCTCTGTATATGAGAATGCTGTACGGGCTGGCATTGTTTCTGGGTATGAAGGGTTACTTTTATTAAGGTCTGATGTTTATTCTATTCAGTGCAAGGAAATAAACCAGGAAGCTGGTTTATTAATAAGTCCAGCCTTTGCCACTTGCTAGCAGTTGGGTAGCACTGGGATAAGACATTGCCCATTTTGTGATTTAATTTACACACTGCTACCACTCTACCCCCACCAGCACCGTGGATATTCTAACAATTTATGGGTTGAGAATATTCTGAATATATGTTACATTTGAGTCACACAATTTTTAAAAAGCACATCGTTGGCAACATTTAAATATAGAAATATTTCACTTTAGATCTTGCACCTTTGAACCTCAGCAAGGTTAGCTGCCCTGAGTGGAGGCTGCATATGTAGGTGAGTGGGCACCTCCAGTGCAGCCCTGTGCCCACCACCATCTCCAAATCACGGTCCCTGTGGCCACGTGCTGTTAGCCATTTTCCACTCTACTTGTGTTGTTGCTTTTCTCACTCCTGACTCCTTCACTCAATCATGTTCTTTTCCTGGCTTAGCATGCTTTTGGTTTTGCAACCCCTTAAATATATAGTCTTCTCGAAGGTCACATCTGTCTTTAAAATTCTATCATTCTTTCTGTCTCTAAAGATCATACAGCTGGCCTCTTGCAGACCTGGAATCTCTGACATGATGGTTTCTGGAGTGAATGGTGGCTTCCTAGTGGTGTTTCATCAAAAGCCACCTGTTACACTTATTTAGACGACTAGTCTGAAGCATAAAATGGGGAGAAATAAACTAGCAAGTGCATCAGTTAGGTTTGTATTCCTTCTAAGACAAACAGCTGTAACTCATCCTGGCTTGAACTGAAGAGAGAATTTATTGAGTCACATGATGACTGAAAAAACTAAACTCAAGTGAACTATTGATCCAGGGGCTCAAGTAATTCCAACGGACTCACTCCATTTAGTGACTATTCTCTTCCCTTTTGGCTACAAGATCAAATTCCTCTAGTGACAAGATGGCTGACAGTGGCTCAAATCCCTCATTATTTCAGATTCAAGTCTGGTGGAAAATAGAACATGCTTCTCCCCTCAAAGGATCCAGTAAAATCTCATCACCACTTCCTGACTCTGACAGGGCCGCACCTGTCCTTTAACCAGTTTCCATGTCCAGGGACGTGTGGCTCACTGGCTAGTCAGTGCTGTGTCCTGTGCCCGTTCCTGCTGCCAAGAGTGGTGGCAAGTCTATCTGATGTGCATGCACTGAGGGTGAGGATGTGGTGAACTCCTACAGGAAAATCAAGACAGAAATGTTCAAAGAAGTGAAAATCATTGCTGTGCATCAAAAGCAACATATGTTCATTTGCTACATTTGTATCTTTTCCCTGGAAAAAGTGATCAGAAGACTAAAAACTAGAAACCACTGTCCTTAAGTTTGAGGGCATCACAATGCTCTAATCACTAGCAGTGGAATAAATCTTTCACAATAGATATAAAATTACTAAAACAACCTCTCAATTTAGTAAAATATTTTTTAAGAGTAGACTCAAATGAATAGTTTGATAAAAGAAAAACAAAAAGATATCCAGGCCCGGTGGCTCAGCCTGTAATCCCAGAGCTTTGGGAGGCTGAGGTGAATGGATTGCCTGAGCCCGTGGGTTTGAGACCCGCCTGGGCAACTTGGAAAGACCTCATCTCTACAATACATCAAAAAAAAAATTAGTTGGGCGTGGTAGCGCCCACCTGCAGTTCCAGCTACTTGGAAGGCTGAGGTGGAAGGATTGCCAGAGTCCAGCAGGTCGAGGCTACAGTGACTGAGAGCGTGCCACTGCACTCCAGTCTGGGTGACAGAGTGAGACTCCAACTCAAAAAAATAAAAAAAAAAGAAAAACAAAAACAAAAAGATATCTTGAATGTCTCATTTTTTTAGCAGGTTGTTTTGAAAAGTGTCGGTGACTGAATAGATGCCTTCCTTTGCAGGAATTTCACATGTGAGATAGCGATGATGATAGTTACACAACGATTGGCATGGCACATAATGCAGTTTAACTACTCAGTGCTTTGGATGCATGCACACTTTCATCCATTGATTTATTCATTTGATAAAATATTTTTTAATACCCAACCCATGTCAGGCATTATTCTAGAGGCCAGAAGATTTTGCTGTAGAGAAGAGATTGTAAATATTTTAGAACTTGCAGGGCACACACTGAATCTATCATATAACCCTTTTCTTACCAACTGTTAAAAATTGAAACCCGTTCTCAGCTCTTGGACCAAACAAGACAATAGGCTGGATTTGAGGAGCAGGTATAGTTTGCTGTCCACATCTAGGATCTAGGAGATATGGAATATTCATTGAATAAAAGAGATGAAAATCTCTGCCTTTATGAAGTTTTAATTCTAGTGTTCATTAAATTCTCAGAAAAATTCTTTCACAAGCATAATTTTGCCCTATTTTAGAGATAAGGGGAAAAAAAAGAAGCAACTTGTTTAAGGTCACAGAGCTGGTAAGAAGAGCTGGGCTATGAACTCAGATCTCACTCCAAAGCTTATGTAATTTTTTCTGACTACAAAGAACCAGAACAAGAGGCTTACACTTTTAAGCTTCATACTCTACTCTGTTATTTGCTGTGCCATCCTCTATGATGAACTTGGAATTGCTGGCCTCAAGTCACTTAAGCAAAGACAGTGGAGAGTTGATGTGAGGCACCTCAATATGCAAAGTTGGGTGAAGAAGACAATACACCAGAAAGACAGACTGAAAGGTCATAGGAAACCGGAAGTCAAGAATAAAGAGCAATTTAAGAAAAGTGACAAATACTTCCAAGAGGCCATTCAAAGTGAGAATTAAAATGTGGCCACTAGATTTAGAAACATGGAAACTCCTAGCTCCCTCGATAAGCGCTCTTTTGATGGAGCCATGAGGACAAAAGCCGTTCGGGGTGGGCTGAGAAGAGAACAGGGGAAGAGTGGGAGGAAGCAGAGAAAGGTTTGTAGACAGTTCAGACTCTTTTCTTCTTTTCATCCTTCCACACTCAAATTCTTTTGAAGAGTGGCTATGAAGAAGAAGGGAAGAATAAGAAAGATCCTGAAGAGGTGTGTGAGGTGTATGAAGTTTCTTCTTTTAAAAGGAGAAGATGCAAAAGTATTTTTACAGGTTTATGGGATATATACAAAGAAGAAGGGGACAATGAAGGTACAAGAGGAGCAGAGAACAACAGAGTCAGCGGGTTGTCTCAGAAGGATGAAAGGGTTGAGGTGCATAGCACAAGCAGAGGAGTGGGCCTCTCCTTTATAAATGGGGAAGGGCCTGTTCCTCAATTGTCAGGGGGCCAAAGGTGGAGAGGCACTGGTGCAGAAAGTTTTATAAACTTTGGTAGATGGAAGATGAGAAAGTTTCCATCTAGTGGCTTCTGAGAATTACATCTCTCTTGAGTCCATTGTTATTTTCCCTGAGCCCAAGTAATTGGATTGAGGTTCAGATCGCATAGGGTAAAAGAAGGAGAGACTGAACTGAATGCATGCAAATTGTCAACTTCTCTTATTTTCTGCTTTTATTTGCTGAAACTAATCCTCATGAGTCTGGCAGAAAGAAAGAAACTTGTCTTGAAAAAGAAAAAAGTATGATGTTCGGAGCACAGAATTCTCATGTTACAGGACTGAGTGGGTCGACGGCACTTGAGATGCACAATGTAAACATTGTGAATTAGGAGCTGTGAGCCAGGTGTTTAACATCCAAGTTCTTGGTAAAATAGTTTTTTTATTGCATGAGTCTCTTTGAGTCAGGTTTGCAAAATCTTTAAAGGAATTCATCTAGAGCAAGTACCCATCCTAAAACCCAAGCCAAGCATGCTTAATCTGCATTGAACCTATGCTGCTTGCAGCTTAACGTGTCTGTCTCTGCCACATCATGGGTCTCCTTGATGTCGGTTGCAAAATGAAATATACCTACTGAATTCAAAGTGATTCCTACTAATGTTAAGGTTTGTTTTATTTCTTAGAGATTCAAACATTGAAGGTTAGTTCCTTACATTTTTTGCATTACCTAACCTGAACTTGAATTCTGTTGGATGCTTGAAACAGAAAAAAATTAAGACTTGTTTGTGTTCCCAATCTACATTTTTTTCCTTGACTTTATGGTAAGAAATGCAGAGTTCAAAGAACAAAACTCTTAGGAATTAAAAGAAATGAAACTTTAGCCATGAAAGTCATAGAGTCCTGGGGTTGGAGAAGACCTCAGAGGTTCTTGGTCGAAACTTTTCCTGATGTAAAAACTCCTTCTTCATCAGCCTCAATATAAGGCCAGTCAGCCTTGGCCTGACTGTATCAGTGATGGTGTGTTGCGCTCACACCACTGCAATTTGTCTTTCTATTCTTAGAGAGTTCTGATGATGATGGAATGCTTCTTCATGTGGGATGACTTTAGTTTTCCTGTAGCTTGCCAATTCTGTGCTGCTGAATTATGTAGAATAGTTAGAGCTTCCTTAAACAGAACTTATCTTCCTATGTTGGAAAACAGTAATCTTGGCATTCATGTAGTATTTCCTAGAGATTGGCATCATGGGCTGTAAATAATTCAGTCCTGGACTTGAGTTGTGCCCCAACTCTTACTGGTGGTATGACTTTAGGAAAGTTATTTCTCAAATCATTACTTTCACATCTATAAAGTGGGATGATTTTTGAAATGTAAGGAATCTTACAGGGCTGTTATAGGGCTTACAAGGCTGTTGTGTAGATTAAGTTTTGTAATGAACATAAAGGTTATAATATAGTGCTCTGAATTCAGAGACTCCACATCCCATACTAATTCCACCATTTCCCTTTCTATGGCCTTGGACAAGCAACTTCATCCTTTGGAGCATCTGCTTCCCTGTGAACAAAATACCCACCCTATAATGTTGTTGTGAGGTTAAATGTAAACCTACTTGGAGCCATACTTGGCCATTGTGAATACTCAATAGACATTTAACGTTTATCAATAATCAATCAATTACTAAGTTAATTAATGATGATTAATATTGCATTGTTCTGTATGGAATACTGGTATCTGACTCTCATATCTTTAATCAGACCTTCAGCAAGTATGATCTCTTCTTGTTATGATTTATGATTGTACCTAGAAAATTAATTAGTAACCACCTCATTATGACTAGCTGATTTTCTCTAAACAATTAATTAAAGTATTGTGATTTTTCAGATGGGCCTTCATTGACAGTTTTTCTGGAATTCTTAGAAAAGATTTATAGGCATCTTTGAAGTGCAAAAACTGAAGGAGGCTGTTGGTTTGGTGTTAATAGATGGGGGAAAAAAGAGGTAGCTTTTTTTTCTCCCCAGAGCTCCTGGAAAAGCAGCCATGTGGCCAAAGAATATGCCTCTCTGTTACCATATTGAAAACGAATGACCTCAGGATTTTGGTCCATGTGTGAGTCAGTGGAGGAGCGCTTAGGAACATTTGTTTCCAATACCTTGTTCTCTTTCCTTTACCACCATCAATTTGAATAAGGCCTGAATTGTACAGAACTGATTTATGTGCTCAAGGTAATTCTACCTGTTTCCTCAGAAGACTTTTCTGAAAAGCTTTGCTAGCATAAAACTCAGGGGAAAGGTGGGATGGCAGAAGTCTGAGAGGTGAGAATTTGTCTTTGTCATAAAATGCAGTTTCAGAGTTATTTCTTATGAATGTTAAGAGGAGGTTATAATAAAGAGATGTTATTGTACAAAAAAACTAAAACACGGTTCACTGATTCCCCTCATACACTTGCATTTTCTTAGTGAGCACCAGATTTCATATCCCCAAATCGATACATCTTGAGAGATCTTTGTGGATCTTTGCAGGCAGATGGCCTCTGCTTTTGCAACTTTCACCCTCTGAGCCTACCCAGGTCCTTCCCGTTGGTCAGAGACTTCTGCAAATGGAAACTGTCATCCTTTGTACTTCAGGTGCCTGTTGATTTTTGATAACTTAAAATTTGGCTTGAGCATAGCTGGATAATGCAGTTGTCATATCCAATGTGTCATATCCAAAGTGAACATAGAGGGATTTGAACACTCTCTTTATTTGTTTATTTATTTATTTAGAGTTAGATTCTCACTTTGTGGCTCAGGCTGGAGTGTAGTGGCTTGATCACAGATCACTATGGCCCTGACCTCCTGGGCTCAGGTGATCCTTCTGCTTCAGTTTCCCAAGTAGCTGGGGCTGCAAATGCACGGCCCCATGTCCAACTAACTAATTTTTATTTTTAATTTTGTAGAGATGAAGCCTCACTATGTTGCCTAACTGATCTAGAACTCCTGGGCTCAAGTAATCTTCTTGCCTTGGCCTCCCAAAGTGAGCTATCATGCCTGGCCTATTGAATACAGAGGAAAAATTTGCTGGACTGATACATATATTTTTTATGTCTGGAAAATTATGGAATGATAGGCCCTACTGCTAGAATTTTCTTCCCATATTTGAACCAGGAGGGTCATCCATCCATCCATGGCTTTGTACAACTAGACTGACAAATGGGTAGAGTTCATGTTAATATATGCATTCATTAAAAATTCACCTGAAGTTGAACATCTAAAGGAGAACCCCAAATCTCTTGTTTCAGATCATACCTGGAATGACAATAACCTATTTGACAACTCTGCTTCAATGGTTCACATGCATCTCAACAGAACTTATACAAAACAAGACTCATGAAGATTGTTCCTAAAAATTTTATGTCTCCTTGAGTGTTTACATTTCAGCAAGTAGCATAATCTTCCTATTTGCTCAAGCCAGAGCGTAAGTATTATTCTTCTCTTTCTAACTCCAGTGTCCAAATCCTATTGATTCTTTCTTTAAAAATCCTATTAATTCTACCATCTAAATGTTTACCACATTTGTCTACTCTTTGTTTCTAATATCTTTACCTTAATACTGGTCATTAGCATTTCATGCTGGAATTATTGTAATAGCTCTTGTATCTAAGATGACTCACTTTGATCCCTGCCTTCTAGTATTCATGGCCTTGTGTTGGGTTGGATGTAGTGACTTGTTCCTAATGAATAGAATATGGCAACAGTGATGCTACTTCTGAGACTAAATTACAAAAGATTGTGAGTTCTGTTTTGATGACCTACTCTTTCTGGAGCTTTTCTGGTTTGCTCACTCTGACAAATCATGCATCTGTGCTGTGAGCTTCCTGTGGGGCCTCTGATCAGTAGTCAGTGAGATATTGAGGCCCTCAGTCCAACCGATGCTAACAGCCATGATTGGATTTAGAAGCAAATCCTTTTGAAGTTGAGCCTTGTGAGACTGCAGTCCTGGATGACACTTGGCAGCTTTGGTAGTGACTGAACTAAAAGATCCAAGTAAGTTGTAGCCAGATTACTGGTCTACAGAAACTGTGAAATAATAAAGAGTGCTGTTTAAGGCACTAAATTTTGGAATAATCTGTTGCGTAGCAAAAGATAACTAATACAACATCCTAACTGGACGTCTCATACCCACACTTCGTGTCCTTCACACTGTAGCCAAAGTGATTCTGATAACGTGAAAATCTGATTATTGCTGACACTTCTTCAGTGGCTCCTCATTGACCTCATAATAAACCCCAACATTTTCAACGTTTGGCCAAATATCATTTTTGACCAGCTGTTGCTCTCCAGGCTTAACGCCATCATTTTTCTCTTAGGACTCTGCTCTCCACCCGCCAATCATTTTCAGTTTCTCCTGGTCTCATGCTCATTCTCAGCAATTATTCATTCTTCTGCTGGAAACTTTCTTTCTCCTTACGCTTTACTTGCCTAACTTGGAGGCATCCTTCTTGTCTTAGCAGAATTGCCACCTCAAATAAATATTTTTTCCCGACCCAGCCCTACAGCCTAGGTTAAGAGCTGTTCTTTTTGCCTCCACAGTACCCCATGATTTCTCTAACACAGTACTGATGACTCATTGTTATGAAGGGTCCTGGACTTGACCTTTATTCATGCTCAAGTCAAAGGTCCATGATGTCAGGATTCCTTGCTCTTTGCTTTGTACCTTGCTCTCCCTGAGTAGCACAGGCCTGGAACATGGCAAGAACTTGTTCTGCAGCTGTTGAAGGGAATAGGAAGTTTAGTTCCTTCACAACAGTGGTCTATTTAGTATGTTATGGGCCACTCCAATTCAACTTACCCTTCACTTACAGAGGTCTTGGCTTCAAGTTTCTATTGAACATATCTGCTTGGGACTTTATCCCTACAATAGGTAGCTGTAGTTTATAAGTTACATATTACTGGAAGTAAGGATGAATATTTTGGACAGAAAAATAAATGATTCATCTGTCCTCCTACATTGTTGGGACCCATCTCATAGGTCAAAAAGAGTTCATTTTACTTTTGTATGTGTAAAATTTTCTAGTAAAAATGTTTCAAGTTGCTTCATTTTAAATTTTGATAGTTTTATTTGTACTTAGCCTTGTTAGTTTTTTCAAATGCACCATCAGATTTGTTAAATATCAGTTAATAAATTAATATTGTTTTTGAAGTCCTCACAAAAATGATGTCCCTTTCCAGTGAAATACTGAATCTTGTTTTGGGAAGAATGACAGAGAACAGTTGTTTTAGTCTCTTTATTCTGTCACCAGCAGCGAGAAGGTATTACTTGTTTTTACAACAAGAGAATGCAAAATGAGACTCCTCCAACTAGAAATGCAATTTCAGTAAAAACTTTGCTCAGGACTTTTGGTTTCATGAGAAGTTGGTCTTAGTTATGGCTTGTGTGGAGGACTTGGAGTATGTAAAATAGTATCAGTTATAAAGTTTTATCTTCCAAGAAAACTCTACCAGCAAGTTATGTTGACCAGCATTTATAGATCAGAATGAATAATTTCGACAATATATGATACGTAATGAAGACTGCCAGGGACAGTGCAATTAAAGATTTTATATGGAGTGTTAATATTTTATGTACTTACAAAGACAGCTGACAATTAGCATTCATGTAAATCCAAAATATGTCTATTGAATTTGAACCAGGAGATTGCTAATGTGGGAGGAAAGAATATTCTGTATTACACCCTGTTTATTTTCTAAATTCAAATGAACCTTATTATGCAGATGCATTGGAGCTGCTCCTTGGCCCTGTCCTCATTGTAAAATAGTTTGTAAAATACACTGAAGAGATGGCACAATGTTGCTAAGTTGGAGATATATTGCATAGGCTTGAGCAGGGTGATGAGAAAAGACCACCACCTCTGACCAGGTTATAAAGGAAACTAGCAACAAGCTGACCTGTTATAGTCTACAATTTCTGAAAATCGGAGAATATGTAGGTATTAATTGACTTTGACTTTTTGGGTTAAATATAGATATGTGAATGTTGTGCTCAGAAAATACAGTTGGTCTCAGTATAATGTAAAATAATTTCCTGTTACATGGACATCTTGCATTTGGATATGTAGATTAATCTAAGTAACAGTTTGCATTGCTTTCATTCCATCCACTTATTAGTTTATTTATTCAATGTTTATTGGCTACTTGCTAAATACTAAAATAGCAAATGGCAGTTAAGTTTATATGTCCATCAGCATAGGTTAAGTTATACAATAGTAATCAATAGCCCCCAAATTTCATTTTCTTGTGAGCTCATATCCACCATTTATTGACTGTGGCTCTATTCTATATTATGTTCATTCTAGGACCAAGGCAGAAGACGGAGCCTTTATCTGGTTCATACATGGCTTTTATGAACCATAGCAGACTGCATGATGGCTTGCAAAGCTCTGTTCAGAAGTGGCCACTCACATTGCTTTGGTCAAAGCAAATCATAACACCATGCTTGTGTATGGGAAATGTATGAATCTCCCATAATTCTCCCTCCTTGGTAGTATAAGCAGTTAATACAATCAATGTCAGTGTAAACAGCAGGAGAGTTTGGATGAAGAATTCACAATGACAGAATAATTGGTTTTGATGAATGATTTAGCTTATTTCATAGGGAGAGTTCATGGAATGAGAAGAACTTAGATCTACTAAGAAGTGAATTTTATCAAAGGCATTGCCTTTGTTTTTTATAGAGGTTTCTCCCCTGCTCTTACCCTCCCAGTACTGATTCCCAGGGTTCATTCAGATGGGTTTCTAGAAACTCAAATATTGCAATGTACTTGAGGCACAGCAAAAGATAAGTTTTTTTCTAGAAGTTGCAATTCAAATGCTGAGTTTGCTACTCTACTGGAATGGTATCTTTTGACTCCGTTTGTGCAAACTTTTCATACTTGCAAGTGGTTCACTCCTAAAGGAACTAAAGCCAAGAATTTTTATACTATCAAATTTAATTAAAGTTTTCATTGCTGATTTTCGGTATAAAGCTGGCAAATTTTATTAGTCATCTTATAGAAAAAGTGATGACAGCACATTTTTTATAGCATGAACGGGATTTTATTTATACTTTATGGAAAACAAAGTAGCCTGTATAATTAGACAGTAATTTGTAACTTCCGACATAAACATTTTAGGAGCAGTAGTATCAAAAGTGAGTGCTAATTAGAGAGCTGTTTAGAGAAAACTTATAAGTGGTAACAGATTGGCAAACTATACCAAACAGCAGGCTATTTATAACTCCACGCTGTTTTTAAATTCTATTTTGTTTAATAGTCTTTGATCAATTCATAAGAGGGAAGACCTTCACAACTTGTTTTGCAGATTAATTTCTGTAAATATGACAAAACATTACAGACGTGATTGCAGTGCCGGCTAGCTGTGATAATTAGAGAGTATTATTAACTGGATGACTTTCTGACTGTGTCATTTGAGAGTCTAATATCTCTTATGCCTCACCTCCCCAAAGAAAGTTATAAATCCAAGTGTTATTTAACTGTATTTTTAGCAGTAGAGGGCACTTTAATCAGCAACCTTTTAGGAGCACTTGCCTTAGAGTCATTTATTCAAATGATGAAAAAGTCAAGAAATAGTCTGTGACAGGGAAGGGATGGCGAGTCACAGGCATTTGTTTGGGCTGCTGTTGAGCTAGGGGACCCTTGACCTCTGGTTCTATCAGCAAAGATATTATTTAAAATACTGACAGGAGTCTGAGGAGTAATTTGCTGCCAAGTTTATGGCCTTCTTTGGGATTTCTTTGTAAATAATAAGAAAAAGTATTTTTCATTGGGATAGGAGATGAATTACAATGTGTAAGAGTTAATTTCTTCTCCCATGGTTATCTGCCAAGAAAACATCTATCGGGGTCCAAGATCTAAAGAGAGGTGAATGTGTGTGTTTGAAGGGGAAAAGCCTTATATGATACTTTCTTTAAAAAAAAAATAGCTCAAACTCACATAAACATTTTAACCATTCATAATTTTAACAATTTTAGATATAAAATGCAGTGGCATTTAAATACATTCAAAATGTTGTGTCACCATCACCCCTATCTAATTCCAGAACATTTTCTTCACCTCAGGGAGACAACATTTACCCATTAAGCAGTCACACCTTATTTCCCCTTTCCTCCCAGTCCTGGCAACCAATCTGGTTTCTGTTTCTATGAGTTTGCATATTTTGGACACTTATAGGAATTAAAAATACATGGCTTTTTATACATGGCTTCTTTCAGTTAGAAGAATGTTTTCAAGGTTCATTTATGTTATAACATATCAGAATTTAATTTCTTGTTTTTTAAAAAAATGATATTATGCCTGAATAATATTCTATTATATGGATAGACCTCATTTTATTTACCTATTTCTCAGTTGATGGGCTTTTGGGTTGTTTCCACTTTTTTGTATAATACTCATAATGCTGTTGTAAATGAGAATAAGTGTACAAGTTATTGTGTGATAATCTGTTTTCAGTTCTCTTTGGTGCATACCTAAGAGTGAAATTATTGGGTCAATGGTAATTATGTGTTGAACTTTGTGAGGAACTGCCTGACAGTTATCCACTGCGGCTGCACCATTTTACATTCCATCCTCAATGTGTAAGGGTTTAGTTTCTCTGTGTCTTTGCCAATAATTGTTATTTTCTGTGTGTTATTATTTTAATTTTCTTTTCTGGATTAGAGCCAGCCTAGTGGGTATGAAGTGCTATCTTGTTATGGTTTTGATTTGCATTTCCCTAATTACTAATGATGTTAAGTTTAATGATGTTAAGTTAGGCATCTCTTCATGTGTTTATTGACCATTTGTATAACTTCTTTTTTTTTTTTTTCATTAATCAGTAGTTTTTATTATGGTTTTGTGGGGTACAGTTAAGGGTAGGTGTACAATGACGTTTCATTCAGGCACCCTGTAGATAAGAAGTGTTTTCCCATCCCCCGACAGATATTTGCTACTGTTAATCCCATCCCCCTCCCCCCCATAGTTTCCCAGTACCATCCGTCATTTTCTCATAGTATTGCATTGGATGTTCAAGGTCCATTATATGAGTGAGAACATGTGATATTCGGATTTTTGTTTTTGTGAGAGGTCACTCAGTATTATAGACTCTAGTTCCATCCAGGTTGCAGCGAAATTCATGATTTTGTTCTTTTTTATGGCTGCGTAGTATTCCATCGTGTATATGTACCACATTTTTTTAATCCAGTCCTCTTTTGATGGGCAGCATGGTTGTTTCCAGGTTCTTGCTATTGTGAACAATGCTGCGATAAACATACGTGTGCAGGTATCTTTTTTATAGAGTGATTTGTGTTCTTCAGGGTATATTCCCAGTAGGGGGATTGCAGGGTCATATGGAAGGTCAATTTTTAGAGCTTTTAGGAATCGCCACACTGCTTTCCACAGAGGTTGCACTAGTTTACACTCCCACCAACAGTGTAGAAGTGTTCCCTTTTCACCACACCCTCTCCAGCAGCTGTTATTTTTTGAGTTGTTGATAATTGCCATTCTGACTGGAGTTAGGTGGTATCTCAGTGTGGTTTTGATTTGCATCTCCCTGATGATTAGTGAGGTTGAGCATTTCTTCATGTGTTTGTTGGCTGCTGAATGTCTTCTTTTGTGAAGTGTCTGTTCATGTCTTT
>NW_007249257.1:119336-137750 GCF_000164805.1 Carlito syrichta | reverse complement strand
CCTTCTGGCTTTGTTCACTTTTCCCTCTGCTTTACAGTCTGTCTATTCAGCAGTATGCAGTCTTGGCCCGTTCAGAGAATCTCACTAGTTCACCTATGCTGTTGCCATCTTGCCCCATCTCCTATTTTTACTATACTTTTAAGAAACTGAGTTTCTTGGCCAAAGTTTTTCATTCCTTCAGAGCTTTTCACCTTTGGCCAAGATGCAGCCTCCTGAGATAAATAGGAAACAGCATCCAGTTCAGCCCAGAAGTAGTTAACACACAGGTGTTCCTCCTTAATACTAATAATATATATTGCCAGTGGGGCACTCTATTATACAAACCATGTTTCTTTCCATAAGAGACACTCTTCTCTCCTCAGCTTTTTAGAGAACAATAACTTTTCTCTCTACTTTAAAAAACTGACCTAGCAACTTTGGGATTTTACATATTTCCATCCATAAAACAATGCACTGAGTAGTCATAAATACTTGGATTTACCTAAATTAATTCCACGAGTGAAATAATATGAAGTCTTAAGTTACAGTTAAAGTAAAGAACATGAGTTTTTAATTATTCTTGGAGCCTTGATTCAATCTTTTTTCCTTCTTTTTCACCTCTGACCTAGATTCAACCTCCTGAGGTAATTAGCCCAGAAGTAGGTAGCCCACAGGTGTTTCTCCTTAAGCTTAATGAACTCAATTGCCCAATGCAGTCCTTTTTTGATAAGAGAAGTCAAGAGCATATTTTAGAGTTTGCTTGAGTCCAAGCTTGCTTTGTTCTCTCATTTGGCACCAATTATTACACCACACTCCATTAAGTATTATGGCAAAAGACTTCCAACATGCAGGTTTGTCTTTTCTTTTAACATCCCTGGGAACAAAATTCTGTGCTCTTGCCAGTTTTAATTCAAGAATAAAATAAAATTCAACCTTACACTGCAGTTAAGGAGCTTGAGATTTTAAGTAATCATGGAGACTTCACCCTATCTTCCTTCATTCTGACTCTCTGATCATTAATTTAGATTCAGTTTCCTGAGGTAATAGGAAACAGCCTTCAATTAAACACAGAGGAAAGTAAAATGTAGGTGTTTCCCCTTAAGCCTAGTGATCGCTAATGTCCGGGAAAGCATTCTTCTGAAGAGATAAGTCTGGAGCAGGGTTTTGACTTAACCAGAGTCTTACCACTCTGAGCTGACAAGAATGATCACACCATATTTCATTATGTGCATATTTTCACATGCATATTTGTGTTTTCACTTCAGTGCCACTGAGAACATCTAATTTTCTTCCTGCTTTAGTGAAAGGCAACTTGACAATTTCCATTCATTTCGACAGTGTTGTACTTACCTCCAATTACATAAATGAATAAGAAAGAAATGAGTGTGGTGTTAGACTCAGTAGTTTATACTGCAAACTGTTGGAATGGGTTGATAATCACCTCCCTTGTCCAGATGTCCTCGTTACTTTTCTCTTATCTTGCAGTGCTTATTTCTAAAGAGAACTCAAAAGAGGCTTTTAGTAATGTTTCCCAGGCCCCTCAAGGTTACTTTCTGTTTTAACTGATCTGTTATAAAAGTGTCTGATTATTATATTATGAGTTTAGTGAAAACCTACTCTATAAATGTTAAGTTAGAGTTTTAACTATAGTATTAAGTAGAAACCTTAATATTAATCCTTATCCTAAGTTAGTGAAGGCAGTGTTATAAATCACCTACATAACTCCTAGATAAGTGTTAGAACTTATAATGAATTCATAATAAACTTACTATAAACTTGTGCTTCTAAAAATTTTTATGTCTAAACACTAAACTGCATAATCTTAAATCAAATAAGGAGTGGATATACTTATATCATTTATTACTTAAGCAATATCTAGTAACTTATAACCAAGTGAAAGAAAGCATTTTTAATGTGCTTCAGAGTTTAACCCTTGCATATGTTAGAAAAGTCCAAGTGGCATAGTGGGAAAAATAAACCATGATATTTCCAGGTTAGCTGTGATTCTTCGCATAAACATGACATCTTCTTCCACTACTGCACAGAATTTCTTCAGCTGTATCAACAGCAAAGATGGAAGACAGAAGGGCCTCAGCTGCCCAGACTTGCTTTGCGGCCGGGGGTCCTCAGCGCACCTGGACTTTGTCATCAGGTGGGCCTCCAAGGCTGGCTCCCAACATATCCCCCTTTTTTATTTTTTAATATGAAGCCGTGAAATTCCGTGCTTAGTTGAGAGATGTTATTTTTCAATGATTTGAAGATGACTGGAAGCAAACATAACAGTAGCAAGATTATTCCTCCACAAATTCCCACATTGATTAATATAGACAATAATGAGTTTTGATTGACAAATGAAGAAAAATTGTTATAGATTGACTGAGCCAATTGGGTGAATTCAAATTGTTTTTCAGCAGAGCTAATGTCTTGTACTTCCTGATTAAACTTGGAGAGATCCAAACTTATGTTGGAGTGGTTCCAAATTCCGGAGATATGATTTTTAATCCTATCCCAGGTATGAATAGACTTGTTCACTTGAAGAGGTGTGACACAAATCCATTTAAACTCTGAATGACATCTCAAAGCCAATTTAATTTTCAAGGCTACAAGTTCCTGTCCTATAATCAAAATAGCCTCTTCTAATGCATTAACTTTACTTTCTAATTTTTGATCAACAATTTCTTGAGCTGCTAAAGCTAATGAGACATTCCTGGATAATGATCTGTAAATGTAGCAGTATGTACTTCTTTAGCTAAGGTTATGGCTGAAACGGAAACTGATGTAGCAATGGCTATCAAAGCTGTAATACCTAAAATTAAAGTTGCTGTAAATCTTTTTGGTCATGACAACAGTGAGTTAACCTCATATCTAAACACTAAACTATATACATCATACCAAAGAGATGGAAGTTTTATAGGAACCATCAAAAAAGAAGGCTGTTTAAGAATCATAAATTCTCTATATGAATTAGAAAAAGTAAGACAATTAGTTAATTTATAATTTATGAAAGTAGTTTGATTTTTTAGATAAACTAAAACATATTGAAAGAGAACTAGAACAACCTAAAAAGAATAATTATGATTGATTACAGTTTTGACCCATGATGAAAAAAGAGTAAGGCCTTTTAATAAAGAGGAATGATTAGTAAAAACAGTAATACTCTTAGTATCCCATGTAACAGGTTGAAAAACTGGAGGGTTAGGCATATAAGCCCAATAGGTTTTTTTTTTTTTAATAAATACAACACACCTGGCTTGCTATAATAGCCAGTATAGCAATAAAAATAGTAGAAAGAGTAAGAGAAGTAATTTGAAACCAAACCAAGTCCTCTGCGTCACGTATCAGCACTTTCAGCTGTCCCCAAGTTGGTGGTTTGCAGCTTCTCGCAGGACTGTGGTGGGGGTGGGAAGCCGGACATTTCTAATGAGGCAGTCTGGAACCCAAATAGGTGAAGTAAACTTTAGGCATTCTGATGATGAAAGGCATGGGAAGCAGTACCTGCTAATGAAGGAAAAGCAAAAAATTACATAGCCTCATTAATAAGAGCATTGCCTTAGATAATGGACTAAGGAAGGGTAGAATGAGTATGAATAATGAGTAGCATAAACAAGTTCTATACTAGCACAAATATGTAATTGAATGGTTTATAAAAGAACTATTATGTTAGTGGGAGAGAAGGAAGAGACAGCATGAAGACTAGCAGTTTTTAAATGACACAGTACACCTGTAACATAATGTTAGTGTTGAGATTAAATTTTTTTTTGTAAAGACCTAACAAGCTGCAAACAGCTTAACTCATAGAGTGGAATTATAATCTGTTTGAAAACAAGAAGTAACACCATTAATAACAATAACCACTGTTTCAGAAGAGGAGCCATCTATAAAAACCAAGCTAGCATTTTGTAGAGGTTGAGCACTGGTAACCTGAAGAAAGATAAAAGAATGATTTTTTTTTGCAAAAGTAAGAAGTGGAGAAGGAGGATAGTGGGAGTCCACTTACACAGTAAAGTGGGCTACAGCTAACTGTCACACAGGGCACGTTCTACAAAGCCAAGTTATACAATTAAATCAGGCTTATGGCCAAAAAGTTTTTTGACTTTCATGTACCATGTTTGACATACTTAAGCCATTTTTCTTTAATGCTTGAACCTTCTATTTTTGTTTTATACCCTTTTTTTCTCTTCCTTTCCCTTTCCTTTTTTTTCCAAACAACCAGCCATTTATAATGTACCATACAAGATTTTTTCCTATACAATTATTTTTCTTTCCTTTATTCTTTCTTACTAAAAACATACCCTATACCAAACATCTTTTTTGTATTTTTGTATTTTTCCTAACCTTAGAGCTCCAACCAAAGCAGTAAGTTTATAAGCAGTGGAAGGGCTTAGATAGGATTCAACATAGAACTATTAGGGAAATTCAAAGTTAAACAAAAGGCACCCAAAAGCACAATTGTGAGAGCAAAGAATAATGTGAGCTTTAATTTTGTATATAATGTCCCTTTCCAATAATGGAGCTGAACATGACACAACAAGGAAGGAGTGTTGAAACATTTTATATCCCAGAACACATGGAAGCAACAGCACAGTGAGGGGTCTGGATATAATGTCCTGCACCCCCACAACCAAAAGAGGTGAAGGAAGGATTGGACCGGGAAATTCAAGAAGAGCTGAGTATGTAGCTCTTGCTAAAGCAGTAGACAAAAGCTAAAATGTTTCCCATTTAGTTTATTTATTTTTGCCTGCGCTTTAAAGAAATTCTGATATCTTCTTGGCCAATCTGTCTTTATTCCTTCAGAGTTTTTCACCTATGGCCAAGATGCAGCCTCCTGAGGCAATTAGGAAATAGCCCAGAAGTAGTTAGCACACAGATGTTTCTCCTTAATATTAATGACACACACTGCCAGCAGTGCAAGCTGTAGACAAACCAGGTTTCTCTCCATAAGGGACTCTCTTGTTTTTTCACATTTTTCTATGAAAAGAACCTTTATTTCTATTTTTATAAAATTGACCTAGCACCTTTGTTTGGGGTTTCACACATTTCCATTCATGAAACAATGTAATGTGTAGTCATAAATACTATGAACTTTATACTACTATAAATACTATGGATTTCCCTAATTAATTTCTTGAGTGAAATAATCTAAAACCTAAAACTTCCATTAGAGTAAAGGGCTTGAGTTTTTAACTCTTTGAACCTTGATCCAATCTTCTTTTATTCTCTCTTTGTCACCCTTGAGCTAGATTCAGCCTCCTAAGGTAATTAGGAAACAACCAACAACTAAGACCAGAAGTAGGTAACTTGGAGGTGTTTCTCCTTAAGTATAATCAGCTCAATTGCTTAGCATAGTTCTTTTGTGGAAAGGGAATTCAAGAGCATGTATTAGACTTTGCTTGAGTCCAAGCACACTTTGTTCTCTGAACTGGCATCAATTACCACAACACACTCTGTTAAGTATTATGCCAAAAGACTTCCAACATGCTTCTTTGTGTTTTCTCTTCCTTCTAAGACAACTTAGCAATCTCCTTTCCTTGTAAAATCAATTTATTTAGTCCAAATGCTTAAATCGTTGAATAAATAAATCAAAGAAAAAAGAGAGTGGCATTAGATTCAAACTTGGTTATATGGCAAACTGTTTGAAGGATGGATTTATCTGCCATTTGTTGGTGACAATTAAAGGAAAAACGTGATAGTTTTATTTATTTGTTTACTGCTATGCTTTAAAGAAATCCAAATATCTGCTATGCCTAGAGTACTCATCTCTAGTAAGGCTACACAGATAATGTGGCAGCCTTCAGCTAATTAGCATCAACTTAGCTTTGTTCATAACTTTGCCACATTCTGACAAATGCACTGTTTACCAGTGGGCAGCATGTCTATGGGAAAGGAAGAGAAAAAGCACACTTTATTTATTTATTTACTGAGTTGGAGTCTTACTCCATTGGCCAGCTTGTAGTGCAGTGGCACACTCATGGCCACCCCAGCATCAACATCCTGGGCTCCAGCTTCTGCCTCAGCCTTCCAAGTAGCTGGAAACTATAGGCATGCACTACTACACCTGGCTAATTTTTAATCTATTGTAGATATGAAGTCTTGCCAAGTTGCCTGGGCTGGTCTCAAACCTGCAGGCTCAGGCAATCCACTTACCTCAGTCTGCCCAAATGCTGGGATTACAGGTTGAGCCACCAAGCCCAGCCAAAAATACATTTTAAATTACATGTTGCTAAAAGTGTTGCCTTTTGTGAACTTCAGAAATAATTTTAAATTTCTAACTCCTCCCAGGATACAAACCATGTTTCCACAAGGGATTGTGTTCTCTCCTCATAGCTTCCCTAGTGAGGTTTTTATACTTTTACAAAAACTAACCTAGCAATATTGTTTGGGGGTTCACATATTTCATTTTCTTAAATTATGCAAAATGTAATCTCAAATTATTTGGAATTGCTCAAATTAATGCCATGAATGAAATTATCTTGGATTTTAAACTGTAATCAGTGTGAAGATGATGAGTTTTTAACTATTTTGAAGATTTGAGCCTATCTTCTTTTTTTCTGAGTTTTTAGCCTTTGACCTAATCAGACTCCTGAGGTAATTAGGAAGTAGCCTCCAATTCAGGCTAGAAATAGCATGCAGGTGTTTCTTTTTAAGCCTAATGATCCCTGTTACTCAGCAAAGCGCCCTTTGATGAGGGAAATCAGAGCAGGTTTCAGGCATTGCTGGAGTCCCACTGTGCTTTGTTCTATGAACTGACACAATTGATCACACAAAATTTTGTCATTTATTATGCATAGATTCCTGCAACCTGCACATTTGCAGTTTTTTGTGGTTTTTTTGACATCACTGGGAACATCTAAATTTTTCTTTCAGTTACATCAAAGGCAATTGGGCAATCACCTTTCTTTGTCACAATGTTGTAGTACTTCCAAAAACACAAATAAGTAAGTGAAAAAAGTATATAGGTTATACAGTAAACCGAATGAGAGGATCTATCTGCCACCTGTCAGTTTACAAATGTAGAAAGGTTTGGTTAATTTCATATTTGTTTTCCTCACTAAACTGTAACATAATATACTAATATACACTTGGCCAATCTTTTTTCATTCCTTCAGAGATTTTTTTGTTTTGTTTTGTTTTTTTATCATTTACCAAGATGCAGTCTCCAAAGACAATTAGAAAACAGTCTCCAATTCAGTCCACAAGTAGTTAGCACACAGGTTTTTCTCCTTAATACTAATAATATACATTGCCAGAGGTGCTCTCTTATACAAACTGTGTTTCTTTCTAAAAGGGTCCCTCTTGTCTCTTCACTGCTTTTCTAGGATAAGGAATATTACTTTCTACTTTGAAAAATTGACCTAGCAATTTTGTTTGAGGTACATATATTTCCATCCATGAAACAATGCCATGTCTAGTCATAAATAATATGGGTTGGTCTAAATTTATTCATGAATGAAATAATCTAAAGCCTTAAGCTTCCATTAGAGTAAATGGAATGAGTTTTTCACTCTTCTTGGAGCCTTGAGCCAATCTTCTTTTCTTCTGCCTTTTCCATCTTTGACCTAGATTCAGTCTCCTAAGGTAATTAGGAAACAGCCCCAACCTAGCCCAGGGGTAGGTAACACACATTTGTTTCTCCTTAAACCAAATGAGCTCAATTGTTTAGTGTCTTTATTTCATAGTAAAAGAAAGCAAGAGCATGTTTTAGACTTTGCTTGAGTTCAAGCACCCTTTTTTCTATGAACTGGCACCAATTATCATACCACACTCCATTAAGTTTTATGCCAAAAGACTTCCAGCATGCAGGTTTGTGTTTTTGCTTTAATGTCCCAGGGAACAACTAAGGTTTTATATCAAATTTCTTCTAAGCCTATTTGGCAATGTTTTTTCTTTGTTAAAGCAATTTATTGACTTTCAAATACATACATAGTTTTAAAAAATGAATAAAAGAAAAAAGTGAGTGATGTTAAACTCATTTGAACATATGGTAAACTGAATAGGTGGATCCATCTGTCACTTGGTGACAATTGAAGAAAAACGTGGGTGTTTTTTTTTTTTACTGCTATGTTTCTAAGAAATATGAATATCTGCTATGTCTAGAGTATTCTTACTTAGACTGAAGTTATACAAATGGTATGGAGATCTTCAACTGATGAGCAACAATCTAGGTTTGTAGGTAAATTTGCAACATTCCAATGAAAGCATTATTCACCACTGGGCAACATGTCTCTGGGAAAGAAAGAGAAAAAGAATGTCTTAAAATACAAGTTGCTAAAAGCACTTCCTTCTGTGACCCCATGAAAGTTCTATTCACCCTCCCACCCCCAGTATACAAACCATGTTTCCATAAGGGATTGTGTTCCTTCCTCTTAGCTTCTTTAGGGAGAAGGATTTTTTTGTACCTTTATAATAATTGACTTAGCAAAGTTGTTTGGAGTTTCACATATTTCAATTCCTTAAACAATGCAATGTGTAGTCTTAAATTATTTGTGCTTGCCTAAATTAATTCTGGGAATGAAATCTCTTGACTTTAAGCTGCAGTCAGAGTAAAGAGCATGAATTGTTAACACTTCTTGAAGCCCTAAGCCTCTCTCATCTCCTTCTGAGTTTTTAAACTTTGACCTAGATCAGACTCCTAAAGGAATTAGAAAGCAGCCACAAATTCAGCCCAGAAATAGGTAGTTTGCAGGTGTTTCTCCTTAAGCCCAATGATCCCTGTTGTCCAGTGACACACTCTTCTGACAAGGGAAATCCAGAACAGGGTCAGACTCTGCTGAAGTCCCTCTATGCTTTGTTCTCTGAACTGACACAATTGATCACAAAACATTCAGTCATTTTTTTGCATAAAGTCCTGCAAACCGCACATTTGTGTTTTCTTTTTGATACCACTGGGAACATCTAAGGTTTTCTTTCAGCTTGTTTCAAAGGCAATTTGGCAATCTCCTTTCTTTGTTACAGTGTTGTAGTACTTACAAATACACAAATACATAAATATTAACAAAAGTGCATAAGTTATCAAGGAAACTGTTTGAATGAGTGGATTCATCTGCCACCTGTGGGTTTTCAAATGAGGAAAACATGGTCAAATTTTAAATTTTTTCCCTTGCTATCCTGTAAAATACCCTGGTATCTTCTTTTCCAAAATTCTCATTTAGAGTGAAGCTACACAGATAAATGTGGAGACATTAAGCATATTAGAATTAAGGTAGGATTGTAGGAGACTTTCCATCCTCCAACGAATGCACTAATTTCCACTGAGCAACAGGTTTTTTGGACAAAAAGAGAAAAACTACGTTTTAACTTGCTTGTTGTTAAAATTGCTTGCAATTGTGAATGCCATGAAATAATCATAACACTCTACCACCAAGTATGCAGACCGCGTTTTCATAAGGGACTGTGGTCTCTCCTCATAACTTGTATTGAAGAAAGGACCTTCACTTTGTACTCTTACAAAGAATGGATTTAGTGATTTTGTTGAGTTCTTTAAATATTATAATCTGTGAAACAATGCAATGTGCTGTCTGAAATACTATGGGCTTGCCTAATTTCATTCAGGAATAAAATAAAATAGAACCCTAAGAGACAGTTGAGAAGCTTGAGGTTTAACTTACCATAAAGCCTTCAGTCTGTCTTTGTTCATTCTGACTCTTTAACCTTTGACTTAGATTCAGTTTCCTGAGAAAATTAGGAAACAGTCTCAAATTAAGTACAGAGGAATATAACACACAGATGTTTTCCCTTAAGTCTAATTATCTCTTATCGCCCAGCAAATCACTCTTCTGGCAAGAGAAATACAGAGCATATTTTTTGTTAGCTGGAGTCCTACCAAGCTGTTTTCCTGAACTGACAAAAATGATCACACCATATTCCATGATTATTAGACCTAGTGTCTGCCAACATGGAAGTTCATGTTTTCACTTAAATGCTACTGTGAACATCTGAGGTTTCTTCCAGCTTCAGACAAAGAAAAGCTGGCAATCTCCATTCCTTGTGGCAGTGTTTTACCTACTTCCAAATACATAAATAGATGAATACATGCATAAGGGAAAAATGAGTGTGGTGTTAGACACAGTAGGCTATATTTCAGACTCTTTTAATGGGTGAATTCATTCTGTCATTGGCAAATGCAGGAAAATTTTGTTAGTTTATTTATTTGTTTTTTTACTATGCTTTAAAGAAACTGTGGCATATTCTAGGTCAATCTTTTTTCAGTCCTTCAAGCTTTTCACATTTGGCCAAAACTCAGCCTCCTGAGGCAATTAGAGATCAGCCTTCAATTTATTCCAGATGTAGTTAGCACACAGGTGTTTCTCCTTAATACTACTGATATATATCAGTAGCAGTGCACAAACCATGTTTCTTTACAAAAAAGGCTCTCTTCAACCTTCACAACTTTCCTAGGAAAAGGATATTTTCTTACTACCTAAAAAAAATTGACCAAGAATATTTGTTTTGGTCCACATTTTTCTATTTGTAAAACAATGCAATGTGTAGTCATAAATACTATAGGGTTGCCTAAGTTAATTTCATAAGTGTAGTAATCTAAAGCTTTAAGCTGCCACTAAAGTAAAGGTTATAAGTTTTTAACTCTTCTTGGAGCCTTGAGCCAGTCTTCTTTTCTTCTGTCTTTTTCATATTTGACCTACTTCAGCCAACTGAGGTAATTAGGAAACAGTCTCCAACTAAGCCTAGAAGTAGGTTACTTACAGGTGTTTCTCCTTAAACTTAAGGAGCTCAATTGTCTAGTGTAGTTTTTTTGTGGCAAAGGAACACAAGAGGATGCTTTAGACTTTGCTTGAGTCCAAGCATGCTTTAGTCTCTGAACTGGCACAGATGATCACATCACACTCTGTTAAGTATTGTGCCAAAACTTCCAACATGCAGGTTTGTATTTTCTCTTTAACATCCCTGGGAACATGTAAGGTTTCTTTCAGCTTCCATCTAAGGCAATTTGACAATCTCCTAATGAAATGGCTATTAGTAACCTAACAAATGTGACTTCATTGTATAGTAGTTTTTCAATCTTGTCTCCATGTAACTGCCCTAACCCTTCCAGCAAACAGCATACCACATCTTGTTGGCAGAACTCCAGGGACTTTTCAGTCACTGGCTGTGCCTGAGGCAGAAAGTTAAACAAAACTCCCTAATGCTCAAAGGTTCCCATTTTGGTTGTTAAATTGCTAGTTTATGGTTGCTAAGTTGCTAGTTTGTGGTTACTAAGTTGCTAGGTTATGGTTGGTAAGTTGCTAGTTTATGGTGGCTAAGTTGCTATGTATCCTTGCAGTTTTTGCCTTTATAAACCCCTTGCTTACTTCATTCGGGGTCAAGAGTTCCTTTCAGGCATAAACCTTCTCTCCACCACTGGCAATAAAGGACTCAATATTTAACTCTCAGTATGATAGTAAATCCTTACCCATGGTGCAGCTACAACATCTGGAGCCCCAGCAAGATTGCCAAACTCAGGAAATGGCCTCACTCTGGCTGTCCCTGACTTGGTGAGGAAGTTATAGGGAAGGTACCCCCTGAGATGTTCCAGGGTCCCATAACTCCTCACCCAGCCCAGAAGCAGTTGGAATGACCACTGGCTTCCCATCACCTCAAAAATACCTGAGTCTCTCTGCATTCTCTTAGGAGGTAAAAATCTGTTCTGTTTGTAACCATAATTCTATTTAAGGGAGTCACTGCATGACAAGGTTGTCCCTTGGATACTATTCGTTAGGCCAAGACATTGACTGAATAGAGTCTTGGTTCAGTTTCTGATTTCAGTTTTAGTTTTTTCATTGGTTTGACAATATGGGGGTCACAAGCTTCTGACCCTCCAGTCCCCTGGACTGCATGATAAAGAATTTCTCTGTTGGATTTACTGAGGACTGCAGTGTCCACCTATTGAAATGTAGGCTCTGAACCCTCTGTGAAATTGACTGGCCTTCGTTTAATGTTGGATGGCCCTCCATGGGTCTCTGGACATTTGTGTCACTCAGTCTGCCTGGAAGATCATCACAGGAACTTCTGGCCACCCTGACCAAATTCCCTATATCAAACAATGGTTAAATTTAGTCCAAAACCCTCCTCCATGGTTAAAGGTATGTTTTCTTAAAACTCAGAACCCTTCCCATATACTTGTCTCCAAGTCTCTTTGTCCTCTCCCATCAGGTTCCTAGCTATGTGTCTCTAAAGTTTTCAATTTTTCTTTCTTCAAGCTTTGTCAAAGTGACTGTATTTCCTTAAAGTTAAAGTACAACTATGGATGATTTACAAGGGAATATGTCAACTTATGTTGATAAGTTAGAGGCTTTAGCTAATCTTACATATACTTTATGGGACTACTTTCACTTTTCCAGCATTGTTTCTGGCCCAAAACCTTATCATCATTGTTTGCTTAATATTTTTACCTGTGCTCTCACTCGATGTTTTATTAAATTCAAATGATATTCGGTTGAGGTCCCACTGTTTCCTATTCATGCCCTTGAAAATAGATAGGTAGGGGACTTCTCTACAGCCCACCTCAGCAAGAAGCAGTTATGGAAATTAATCTTTGCCCCATTTCCCGGAATCATAATATTTCCAAAAGCAGGTGTGAAAAATGGAGTAGGAGTCTATTTTTTTTATCTTGTCCAAGAGTAGGAGTCCATTTTTTACCTTGTTCCTAAACCCTAACACAATGATGAGAAAGTAGAGGCTATGTCTAGGAGAAATACATGCTCTGGGTAAAGATTAACTTTGCCAACTTTGTCTTTTCAGAAACACAGACTCCTTAAGCATAACTGGCACTGGCCTATTGCAATTTGTCTTTTTATAAACTCAAATTTCTCAAGCATGACCAGTCCTCTGGACCTGGTTATCTCTCATTCTTATTCTGACTCAGGCCCTCACCTTCTTCCTCCCTACAATCTGACTTCCTCACTTCTTCCACTTCTCCTCTACCCTGCCTCTTGCCTCTCAGAACCTGCCCCTATTCTTTCCCTCTGGGAATTTCCCTCTCCATGGGGGATGGACCAGGATGAAGGCCCTTCTTCGTGTATGTTCCCTTTTCTACCTCTGATTTATACAATTGGAAAGCTTAAAATCCACTGTTTTGGAGGAAACCTCAGGTTTTTAACCTCCCTAGTAGAATCAATCATGCATACTCATCTTCCCACCTGGGATGATTGCCAGCAGCTCCTTCTAACCCTATTTACCTCTGAGAAGCAAGAGTGCATTAGAGTTGATGCTAAAAAGTCTGTCCTAGCCTCAACCGCTGGCACAGAGGAAGAGAGTCAAGAAACTTTAAACAAAATTTTTCCCTTTTCTTGTCCTGAGTGGGATCCCAATACCCTGGCAGGGTCCAGGGCATTAGATACCTATCACTAGACTCTATTAGTGATTTGAGGGAAGTGGCCTGGAAAACTATTAATCTTTCAAAAACTACCAAAATTATCAATTTGGCTTTTGTGGCTCAGATGGCCCCCAACGTCTGGAAAAAGTTACAAAAACTTAAGGACTTTGCAGAAATAAATATCTCTCAGCTGCTTGAAGTAGTCCAAAAGGTTTTTAATAACTGTGATGCTGAAAAACAAGAACAGGCAGCACAGGAGGCAGATAAGATAGCCAAACACCAGGCAAAAATATTGGTAACTGCCCTCCAAACCTCCTGGCCTGACTCAAGACCACAATGCCAGTAAAAAAGGGAGACTAAAAAATAAAAACAGAGGACTGGACATTCCCCACTGGCTAAGTATCAATGTGCATATTGCAAAGAATTTGGTCACTGGAAAAAGGATTGTCCCCATCACCCAAAAGCAGACAACCCTAAGCCAGTCCTGGTTTTGCCTGCTGCTGGGGAGGCTGCAAATGACTCTGCATGAAGAGGCCAGGGCTCTTTTTCCTAGGCCCCCAAGAGCCCATGGTAACTACAGCTATTAGGGGCCACCCAGTCCAACTCTTAGTGAATACTGGGGTGGAGCTTTCAGTCCCAAAATCACCATTAGGCCCCATGCCCAGTAAGCAAATTTCTGTTCAAGGGGCAACAGGTGCAATTATAAACTGCAGTTTACTTCCAATCAAACAGGTTCAAAAATGGGTTACCCACTCATTCCTAATAGCTCCTGACTGCCTATATCCCCTCATGGACCAGAATTTGCTTCAAAAGCTATGGGCAACCATTGTGTTTTCACCTGACAAATCTGAAATATTTGTTCCCACCACCTACCAAATACTTCTAACTGTTCCACTTTCTGAAGAGTACCTTCTAATTCTTCTAACTCCTCCACTGAGAATGCCTCAAGTTTGCTCCAGCAGCTACAGTAAAAATATCCTTTGGTCTGGGTAGAGACAAATCCACCAGGATTGGCACAACATCACCCCCTGGTTGTGGTAAATCTATTGGCATCAGCCACCCTGGTAAGAATACATCAGTACCCTATGAGTTTGCAGCATTGAAGGGGAATTGCTCCTCATATCAAAATACTTTTAAAGGCTAATATACTAACACCATGTCAATTGGAATGGAACACTCCTTTCTTGTCAGTTCAAAAACTGGGAACTCTGACTATTGAACAGTCCAGGACTTGAGGGAGGTTAATAAGTGGGTTGAAACAATCCATCCTAATGTTCCCACACTGGACATGTTACTCAACTTACTTTCCCCAACACCAGGTTTATACCATTTTAGGCCCAAAGGGTGCATTTTTCTCCATTCACTTGTCCCCCAAAAGTCAACCCATTTTTGCCTTTGAAAGGAAAGATCTCAATTCAGGAATACCAGCCAGCTGATGTGGACCTGGTTGCCACAAGAATTCAAAAACTCCCCAACTCTTTTTGGGGAAGACTTGCAACAGGACTTATCAGGGCTCTGTGTCTTATAACCTGAATATACTTTACTCCAGTATGTAGATGATCTCTTGATTGCAGTGGCAGACTTGGACACTTGCTTAAAAGGCACCAAAGCTTTGTTGTACCTTCTCCAGGATCTGGGCTACCATGTATCAACTAAGAAGACACAACTCTGTTTAGCCAAGGTCTCCTTTTTAGGATATTGGCTGAAAAAGGGTAAGTGAACCCTAACCACAGCCCAGAAAGAAGCCATCCTTTGAATCCCCACTCCAACCTCGAAAAAACCAGTATGGGAATTCCTGGGGGTGGCAGAATACTGTCAGTTATGAATCCCGGGATTTGCTGAGATTGCCAAGTCCCTATATTCAGCCACAGCAGCCATAGCAGCTAAACCTAAGGACCCTGGAGGCAATCTGTGGTTTACTTGTCAAAAATACTGGATCCAGTGGCCTCTGGCTGGCCATTCTGTCTTCAAGTCATCACCACTACAGCTATACTAGTTAAGGAGATGGACAAACTGACTTTTGGTCAAGACCTAACCCTGACTATTCCCCATGCTGTAGAAGCCCTACTTTGGGTTGCCATTGGTCACTGGATGTCAGATGCTTGCATCACCCAATATCAAAACCTCCTACTTGACCAGTCTAGACTAACTCTTTCCTACTCAGAGCCTCAATCTGGCCACTTTAATGCCTGATGATAATCCAGAAATGCCAGTTCATAATTGCGAGGACATATTGGATGTATCTCAAGCCAGCCTTCCTGATCTTCAGCACACTTCCCTAGACCAGGCTGATCCTAACCTGTTCATGGATGGCAGCACTCTGATAATAAAGGGAGTCTGCAAGACTGGTGTGGCAGTAACCATGGCACATGTTCTGACCACAGTCCTTGCCTAAAGGCACAACTGCCCAAAAGGCTGAACTAATTGCTTTAACCCAACTCTGCACTGGTGTACAGGAAAATGGTTAAATATCTTTACAGACAGAAGGTATGTTTTTACTGCTCTCCATGTCCTCACCATGATCTACAAGGAACAAGGACTTTTTACTGTGGCAGGTAAAACTATAAAAAACAAAGGAAATTTTAGCCCTTCTAGAGGCTATATGGCTCCCCAGAGAGATAGCCGTCATTCATTGCAGCCGACACACAAAATTGGACACTCTGAAGGCAACAGAAAATCACCTAGCTGACTGGGCACCTCATGAGGCAGCAGAGCTCCCAGTCGAGCCCCTCACTATCCTGCTAATCAAAGCTTTTCCAGTTCTTTCACTTCCAAAATAGCCCATCTATACCCAAGAAGAAGAGGAGCAAGCTGACCTAGCGGGAGTACAAAAAGAAACCTCAGGATGGGTGGATAACTAAGGACTCCAAAATCATTCTCCCAGCTGCCCTTGGATATACTCTGGTAAAGCAACTTCATTCTACTACCCACTTGGGAGGTACTAGATTAGCTGAAATGCTGAACCAGTACTACTACATGCAAAACTTTAGAAGCCTCACTGCCACAGCTGCTGAAATGTGTCCACTTTGTGCACAAGTAAATGCAAAACAAGGACCAAAACTACCAAATGGTCTCAGAGCCCAGGGACTAAGCCCTGGAAAAGCATGGGAAGTAGATTTTACTGAGGTAAAACCCCCTCATGCAGGTTACATATATCTACTGTTTTTTGTGGACACTTTTTCAAGATGGGTAGAAGCTTTTGCCACAAAAAAGAAACTGCACTAACGGTCACAAAATACTTTTTATATGAAATTATTCCTAGGTTTGGGCTTCCTCTCTCCATTGGTTCTGAAAATGGTCCTGCCTTTATCTCCTCCATAGCTCAAATGGTTAGCAAAACACTAAATATAAGCTGGAAGTTACACTGTGCCTACTGACCACAGAGCTCTGGACAGGTAGAACACATGAACCAGAACCTCAAAACTACTTTTACCAAATTAATAATAGAAGTCAGTGAAAATGAATAAGCATTTTACCTTTGGCTCTCCTCTGAGTCTGATGCAGCCCTTACAAGGCAGGGTTCACCCCATATGAAATCATGTTTGGAAGACCCCCTCCCTTACTGCCCCAGTTAAGAGACCCTATTCTTGAAGAAAGTACTAATCAGTCTCTGTTAAAGTATCTCCAGTCTCTCCAACAGGTCCAGGCTGTCATCCACTCCAACGTCTGTGCCATTTCACCAACTCCCTCCTCCACATCCTGTCATCCCTTCCAACCTGGGGATTTGGTCTATGTCAAAAAGTTTCAGAAAGAGGAATTAGCTCCTACATGGAAAGGATTCTTCATCGTGATTCTCACCACTCCTACAATACTCAAGTTTAACATAATAGTGGTTTAAATTCACCACTCCCACATCAAAAAGGCCAAGGACAACAGTTAGCAATGAATGACTAGTCTGAATCCAACCCTCTCAAGTTAAGACTTTCTTGCTCTGGTGTTGTCTAAAATAACAAATCCTTGTTTAATTGAAACCCATGGCTAACTATCTCCATTACAGGTCTGGCCAACCCTCTGCTTCTCCTCCTTCTCAGTCTACTCATTGGGCCATTCATATTAAATTAAATAATCTGGTTTGTTAAACTATGAATCACGTCTGTAAAACTCATGTATATAAAGGCCCAGAGCAAAGCTGCACAGATAATGTGGAGGCCTTCTGCTGATTAGCATCAACATAGGTTTGTACATAACTTTGCCACATTCTGATGAATGCACTGTTTACCACTAGGCAACATGTCTCTGGTAAAGGAAGAGAAAAAGTACATTTCAGTTACATGTTGCTAAAGTACTTCCTTTTGTGAACCCCATGAAATAATTTTAACATTCTATCACTCCCACCCCAGGATACAAATACAAACCATGTTTCCATAAGACACTGTGCTCTTTTCTCATCGCTTCCCCAGGGAGAAGGATTTTTTTTGTACTTTTACCAAAACTGACCTAGCAACGTTGTTTGGATTTTCACATATCTCAATTCCTTAAACAATTCCTTAAACAAGTGTAGTCTGAAATCTTGGGGGTCTGCCTAAATTAATTCCAGGAGTAAAATTATCTTGCATTTTAAGCTGCCGTCAGAGTAAAGGGCATGAGTTTTTAGCCCTTCATGAAGTCTAGAACTGATTTCCTTTCTTTCTGAGTTTTTAAACTCTGACCTTGATCAGCCCCCTGTGGTAATTAGGAAGCAGCTTCCTATTCAGCCCAGAAATAGGTAGCATGCACGTGTTTTTCCTTAAGCCTAATGATCCCTGTTGCCCAGTGAAGCATTCTTTTGACAAGGGAACACAAGAGTAGGTTTTGGAGTTTGCTGGAGTCCCACTATGCTTTGTTCTCTGAACTGGCAAAATTGACCATCCAACATTATTTCATTTCTTATGTATATGGTCCTGCAACTTGCACGTTTCTGTTTTCTTCTTGATATCACTGGGAACATGAAAGGTTTTCTTTCAGTTGCTTCAAAGGAAATTTGGCAGTCTCCTTCCTTTGCTACAGTGTTGTAGTACTTCTAAATAAATAAATAAGGATATAAATAAATAAAATGCATAGATTATACAGAAAACTCTTTCTTCTTTCTTTCTTTTTTTTTTTTTTTTGAGTTGGTGTCTCACTCTGTCACCCAGACTGGAGTGCAG
>NW_007249257.1:103172-119316 GCF_000164805.1 Carlito syrichta | reverse complement strand
CCAAGTTGCCCAGGCAGGTCTTGAACCCACAGGCTCAGGCAATCCACTCACCTCAGTCTCTCAAAGCATGGGAATACAGGCTGAGCCACCTAGCCTGTCTAGCAAACTATTTCAATTGGTGGATCCATCTGACATCTGTCAGAATTCAAATGTAGAAAAGCTTGGTTAATTTTAATTTTTTTCACTATCCTGTAAAATTATCCTGATATCTCCTTTTCCAAACTCTTACATAGAGTGAAGCTATGCAGACAATATGGAGGCCTTAAGCATGCTAGCAAAAATGTGGGTGTGTAAGCAACTTTCCAATCCTCCAATGAAAGCACTAATATCCACTACATTTTAACTTGGTTGCTATTAACATTACTTCCTACTATTAACCTCATAACATAATCACAACACTCTACCACCAAGTATACAAACCATGTTTCCATATAACTTGCATAGAAGGAAGGCCCTTCACTTGGTACTTTTACAAAAAATGGACCTATTGCCTTTGTTTGGGATTTTACATATTTCAGTCTCTGAAACAATGCAAATATGTTGTCTTAAACACTATGGGCTTGCCTAATTTAATTCAGGAATGAAATAAAATAGAGCCCTAAATTGCAATTAAGGAGCTTAAGATTTTAATTAATCATGAGGCCTTCAGTCTATCTTTGTTCATTCTGACTCTTTGACCTTTGACCTAGTTTCGGTTTCCTGAGGTAATTAGGAAACAGACTCCAATGAAGCACAGAGGAAGGTATCATGAAGATTTTTCCCCTTAAGCCTAATTATCTCTATTGCCCAGCATATCACTCCTCTGGGAAGAGAAATCCAGAGCAGGTTTTTTTACTTAGCTGAAGTCCTCCTACCTTGCTGAATTATCTGAGCTGACAAAAGGATCACACCACATTCCATGATTATTAAACCTAGTGTCTGCCAGGGTGCACATGTGTGTTTTCTCTAAAACACCACTGGGAACATCTAAAGTTTTCTTCCAGCTTCAGTAAAGGCAATTTTCCAATCTCTGTCCATTGTGACAGTGTTATACATTCTTCTATATACACAAATATGTAAATAAATAGATAAGGGAAAACTTAGTGTGGTGTTAGACTAAGTACACTAAAATTTAGACTATTTCAATGGATGGATCCATCCTGTCATTGGCAAATGCAGAAAAATCTGGCTAGTTTATTTATATATTTTTGACTATGCTTTAAAGAAACTTTGATATGTTCTTGGCAAATCTTTTTTTTTTATTCCTTCAGGGTTTTTCACCTTTGGCCAAGACTCAGCCTCCTGAGGCAGGTAGGAAACAGCCTCGAATTCATACCAGAAGTAGTTGTCAAACAGGTTTTTCTCCTTAATACTAATGATATATATTACCAACTGTGCACTTTACTTTACACACCATTTTTCTTTCCTTAAGGGGCTCTCTTCACTTCTCACAGCTTTTCTAGGGAAAGAAACATTTATTTCTACTTTGAGAAAATTGCCCTAGCAACTTTTTGTGGGGTTTTACATATGTCTATCCATTAAACAATGTAATATATAGTCACAAATACTATTGAATTGCCTAAATTAATTCCATGAGTGAAATAATATACAGCCTTAAGCTGCCATTAAAGGGCATGAGTTTTTAACTCTCCTCGGAGCCTTGAGTCGATCTTCCTTCCTTCTGTCTTTTTCACTTCGGACCTAGATTCAGTCTTCTGAGATAATTACGAAACAGCCCACAATTCAGCCCAGAAGTAATTAGTACATGTGTTTCTCCTTAATAGTAATGATATATATTGCCAGCAGAGCACTCTGTTATACAAACCACGTTTACTTTTATAAGGGACTCTCCTCTCTCCTCACAGATCTTCTAAGAAAAAAATATTTTCTTTCTTTCTTTTTTTTTTGACTTGGAGTCTCACTCTGTCACTCAGACTGGAGTGCAGTGGCTGCTTCCGGTCACTGCAGCCTCGACTTGCTGGACTCCGGCGATCCTTCCACCTCGGCCTTCCAAGTAGCTGGAACTACAGGTGCATGCTACCATGCCTGGCTAAGTTTTGATTTATTGTAGAGATGAGGTCTCACCAAATTGCCCAGGTGGGTCTCGAGCCTCCAGGCTCAGGCAGTCCACTCACCTTGGCCTTCCAAAGCACTGGGATTACAGGTTGAGCCACCAAGCCCAGCTGAAAATTTTCTTTATTATTTTAAAAAATTGACCTAGCAAATTTGCTTTGGGTTTCACATATTTTCATCCATTAAACAATATAATGTGTTGTCTTAAAAACTGTAAACTTGCCTATTTAATTCAGAAATGACACTAAGTAGGACCATAAGCTGCAGTTACAAAGCTTGAGATTCTAACTAATCATGGAGTCTTCAGTCTACCTCCTTTCATTCTGACTCTTTGAACTTTGATCTATATTCAGCCTCCTGAGGTAATTAGGAAACAGCCTCCAATTCAGGCCAGAAGTAGTTAGCACACGGGTGCCTCTCCTTAATATTGAAGTATTTAAAGTGTTTTTGCTGTATTTTATGAAATGTTTAAAGTGTTTGCAGTGTATTGGATAAAACCTAAGCTTGTATTTAAAATGTAAAACTCCATTTTGTGGCTTGTCTCCATGTTGCTAACTTGTTATTAAACTTCTGTGTGGCTGATGCAAGAAATTTAAAATTTTGCTCATAAACAACCCTTACAGCCTTGCACCACACCCAGTGCTCTAATGGTTCCCCCCTTACCTGAGTATACTATGTGCCTCCTTATCTAAGTATACTATGTGTCAAACCCCAGAACATATGTTTATCTCTGTAATGACTCAGTTTCCCAACTGCTTTTGCCTATAAAGATTCCCCACAAATTTTATTCATCATTGAGAGTCTGGGAAGCATGAGCCCCCTCTTGACCACTGACTTTAATTAAGGACTTACTTATTAATTTAACCTTTAAGTGAGATGGTTATCTGATTTCTAGCAATTTTCATGTAACAATACTTATGACATATATTGCCAGCAGTGCATGTTACAATACAAACCATGTTTCCTTTTATAAGGAACTCTTTTCTCTCCTAACAGCTTTTCTAGGAAAAGGAACTTTTCTTTCTGCTTTAAAAAAATTGACCTAGCAAATTTGTTTGGGGTTTTACATATTTGCATCTGTGAAATAATATAATGTGTTGTCATAAATACTATGAGATTGCCTAATTTAATTTAGGATTGACATAAAATAGAACCCTAAGATGTAGTCAAAAAGCTTGAGATTTTAATTAGTCATGGAGCCTTCAGCCTATCTTTGATCATTCTGACTCTTTGACCTTTGACTTTCAGCCTTTTAACATAATTCGGAAACAGCCTCCAATTCATCCCAGAAGTAGTTGGCAATACAAGCCACAGGGATTCTTCTCTACTCACAGATTTCCTAGGAAAAGAAATTTTTCTTTCTATGTTTAAAAAATCGATGTAGCAACTTTGGTGTTTCACATTTTTCCATCTGTGAAACAATGCAATATGTAGTCATAAATACTATGAGTTTGCTTATAATAATTCCATGAGTTAAATAATCTAAAGCCTTAAGCTGCCTTTAGAGAAAAGGCCATGAGTTTTTTAACTCTTCTTGGAGCCTTGAGCCAATTTTCTTATCTTCTGTTTTTTTCACCTTTAACCTAGATTCAGCCTCCTAAGGTAATTAGGAAACAGCCTCCAACTAAGCCCAGAAAAAGGTAACCCACACTTGTTTCTCCTTAAGCCTAAGGGTCCCTGTTGCCCAGTGAAGCACTCTTCTGACAAGGGAACTTCAGAGTAAGTTTTAGACTTTGCTAGAGACCCAGTTTGCTTTGTTCTCTTAACTGACACAATTGATCACACAACATTCAGTTATTTTTTTTGCACAGAGTCCTGCAGCCTATACATTTTATTTTCTTTTTGACATCACTGGGAACATCTAAAGTTTTCTTTCAACTTGCTTCAAAGGCAATTTGACAATCTTCTTTCTTTGTTCTAGTGTTGTAGTACTTTCAAATAAACAAACAAATAAATAAAGTGCATAGGTTATATAGAAAATGATTTGAATGAGTGGATCCATTAGCCACCTGTTGGTTTTCAAATGTAGAAAATCTTGGTTGATTATTTTATTTTCCTCGCTACCCTGTAAAATTTCCCTAATATCTGCTTTTCAAATTCTTATCTTTAGTGAAGCTACACCGATAATGTGGAGTTCTTAACCATGTTAGCATAAATGTAGGTTTGTAGGTGACTTTCCCATCCTCCAGTGAATGCACTGATTACCACTGGCAACAGGTTTCTGGGACAAGAAAAAAAGTTATGGTTTAACTTGCTTGTTTTTAAAATTACTTCCTATTATAAACCTCCATGAAAAAAATCATAACTCTCTAGTACCAAGGTTTCAAGCATAAGGGATTGTGTTCTATCCTCATAACTTGCATTGAAGGATCTCCACTTAGTACTTTTATGTAAATGGACTTAGCAACTTTGTGATTTCACATATTTTGATCTCTGAAACAATGCAATATGTTGTCTTAAATACTATGGACTTCCCTAATTTAATTCAGGAATAAAATAATATAGAATCCTAAGCTATAGTTTAAAAGATTGAGATTTTAACTTTTTATGGAGCCTTCAGCTTATCTTGTTCTTTCTGACTTTTTTACCTTTGACCTAAATTCAGTTTCCTGTGGTAATTAGTAAACAGTCCCCCATTAGGCATAGGGGAAGATAACACGCAGGTGTTTCCTCTTAAGCATAATAATCTTTATTGCCCAGCAAACAACTCTTCTGGCAAGAGGAATGCTGAGTAGATTTTTTGAATCATGGAGTCCTACCATGCTGTATTCCCTGAGCTGACAGAAATTATCACATCATATTTCATGGTTATTATGCCTAGCGTCTGTCAACGTGCACTTTTTTGTTTTCACTTAACCACCACTGGGAACATCTAGGGTTTTCTTCCAGCTTCAATCAAAGGCAATTTGGCAATCTCCATTCATTATGACAGTGTAGTACTTCCAAATACATGAATAGATAAATAAACAGATAAGGGGAAAATGGGTGTGGTGTTAGACTTCAGTAGGATATAATTCAGAGTGTTTCAATGGGTTGATCTATCCTGTCAGTAGCAAATGTGGGAAAATCCACTTAGTTTATTTATTTTTGACTATGCTTTCAAGAAGCTCTGGTGTCTTCTTGGCCAATCTTTTTTCAATCTTTCAGGGGTTTTTACTATTAACAAACACTCAGTCACCTGAAGCAATTAGGAAACAACCTCCAATTTAGCCCAGGAGTTAGCACACAGATGTTTCTCCTTAATACTAATGATATTTACTGCCAGCTGTACACATCATGTTTCATTCCATGAGGGACTCTGTTCCCTCATAGCATTTCTAGGAAAAGGCACTTATCTTCCTACATTAAAAAATATTGACCTAGCAAGTTTGTTTGGAATTTTACATTTCTATCCATGAAATAATGCAATGTGTAGTCATAAATAATATGATTTTGCATAAATTAATTCTGTGAGTGAAATAATTTAAAGTCATAAGCTGCTGTTAGAATAAAGGGCTTGAGTGTTTATCTATTTTTGGAGTCATGAGCTAATCTTATTTTCTTCTGTCTTTTTCACCTCTGACCAAGATTCAGCCTACTGAGGTAATTAGGAAACAGCTTCCAAATCAGTTCAGAAGTAGTTAGTACACAGGTATTTCTCCTTAATACTAATGATGTATATTGCCAGTGGAGAACTCTACTATACGAACCATGTTTTCTTTCCATAAGGGACTCCTCTTTCATTTCAGATGTTGTATGAAAAAGAACTTTTATTTCTACTTTAAAAAAATTGACATAGCAACTTTGTTTTGGGTTTCCCATATTTGCATCCATGAAAGAATGCAATGTGTCATCTTAAATACTATGGGCTTGCCTAATTTAATTCAGGAATGACATAATATAGAACCTTAAGCTGCAGTTAAAGACCTTGAGATTTTAACTAATCATGGATACTTCAGCCTATCTTCGTTCATTCTGACTCTTTGATCTTTGACCTAGTTTCAGCCTCCTGATGTGATTAGAAAACAGCCTCCAATTCAGTTCAGAAGTAGTTAGCACACAGGATTTTCTTCTTGATACTAATGATATATATTGCCAGCAGTGCTTTCTACTATACAACGTTTTTTTCCGTAGGGACTCTCTTCTCTCCATACAGATTTTCTAGGAAAAGGAACTTTTATTTTGACATTTAAAATATTGACCTAGAAATTTTGTTTGGGGTTTTATACATTACCCTCCATGAAACAATGCAATGTGTAGTCATAAATACTATGGGTTTGCTTTAATAAATTCCAGGAATGAAATAATCTACAACCATAAGTAGTCATTAGAGTAAAGGGCATGAGTTTTTAACTTCACTTGGAGCCTTGAGACAATCTTCTTTTCTTCTATCTTTTTCATCTTTAACCTAGATGAAATTAGGAAACAGCCTCCAACTAAGCCCAAAGGTAGGTAACCTGTAGATAGGTGTTTCTCCTTAAGCCTAATGATTTAATTGACTAGTGTAGTTCTATGTGGCGAGGGAACTCAAGAGCGTGATTTAGACTTTAAATGAGTCCAAGCAGATGTTTCTCCTTAATACTAATGATATTTACTGCCAGCTGTACACTTAACTGCCTTTGTTCTCTTAACTGCCTCTAATTATCACATAACACTCCGTTTTATTATGCCAAAAGTATTATGCCAAAAGACTTCCAACATGTAGGATTATGTTTTCTCTTTAATATCCCTGGGAACATCTAAGGTTTTCTTTCAGCTTCCTTATAAGGAAATTTGGCAATCTCCTTTCTTTGTAAAAGCAATTTATTGATTTCCAAATACACAAACAGTTAAATAAAGAAAGAAAAGAAAAAAGAGAGTTGTATTAGACTCTTTGTTTATAGGGCAAACTGTTTGAATGGGTGGACCCATCTGCCACTTTTTGGTGACTATTGAAGGAAAAACCCAGTTGTTTATTTATTTACTACTATCTTTTAAAGAAATTCGAATATCTGTTATGCCTAGAGTACTCTTATTTAGAGCGAAGCTACACAGAAATGTGGAGGCCTTCTGCTGATTAGCATCAACATAGGTTTGTATATAACTTTGCCACATTCTGATGAATGCACTGTTTACCACTAGGCAACATGTCTCTGGTAAAGGAAGAGAAAAAGTACATTTCAGTTACATGTTGCTAAAGTGCTTCCTTTTGTGAACCCCATGAAATAATTTTAACATTCTATCACCCCCATCCCAGGATACAAAGACAAACCATGTTTCCATAAGACACTGTGCTCTGTTCTCATTGCTTCCCCAGGGAGAAGGATTTTTTTTTGTACTTTTACCAAAACTGACCTAGCAACATTGTTTGGATTTTCACATATCTCAATTCCTTAAACAACGCAACGTGTAGTCTTAAATTTTGGGGGCCTGCCTAAATTAATTCCAGGAATGAAATTATCTTGGACTTTAAGCTGCAGTCAAGGTACAGGGCATGAGCTTTTAACTCTTCATGAAGCCTTGAGCCTGTCTCCTCTCCTGAGTTTTTAACCTCTGACCTAGATCAGTCTCCTGAGCTAATTAGAAAGCAGCCTCCATTTCAGTTAAGAAATAGGGAGCATGCAGGTGATTCTTTTTACTCTAAGGATCTGTGTTGCCCAGAGAAGCTCTCTATTGACAAGGTAACTCCAGAGAAAGTTTCAGACTTTGCTAGAGTCCCACTATGCTTTGTTCTCTGAATTGATGCAATTGGTCACACAATATTTCTCATGCAAAGGTTCTTGCAACCCGCACATTTGTGTTTTCTTTTTGTCATCACTGGGAACATCAAAGGTTTTCTTTCAGCTTGCTTCAAAGGCAATTTGGAAATTTCCTTGTTTTGTTTCAGAGTTGCAGTACTTACAAATACGCAAATAAACAAATGGAAAAAATATGTATAGGTTATACAGCAAATTGTGTGAGTGGGTGAATACATTTGCCACCTGTCAATTTTCAAATGTAGAAAATAAAAAGCACAATCCCATTCACAATAGCCACACACACACACACACAAAGAAATACCTTGGTATCTTCCTAACCAGGGACGTGAAAGACCTTTACAATGAAAACTACAAAACACTGCTCAAAGAAATCAAAGATGACACAAGCAAGTGGAAAAATATCCCATGCTCATGGATCGGAAGAATCAACGTTGTGAAGATGTCCATCTTACCGAAGGCAATCTACAGATTTAATGCAATACCCATCAAATTACCAGCAACATTCTTCTCAGACCTAGAAAAAGCAATACAGGAATTCATATGGAAACACAAACAACCAAGAATAGCCAGAACAATCCTCTACAAAAAAAACCAAAGCAGGTGGTATCACATTACCAGATTTCAAACTTTACTATAAAGCTACAATAATCAAAACAGCTTGGTATTGGTACAGGAACAGGCATATAGACCAATGGAATAGAATTGAGATTCCAGAAGCAAAACCTCAATTTCTCAACTAACTCATCTTCAACAAAGCCTCCACCACCTACCACTGGGGAGAGGAACACCTATTCAGTAAATGGTGCTGGAAAAACTGGCTGACCACATGCAGAAGACTCAAACAAGACCTCTATCTATCCCCATACATAAAAATTAACTCTAAAAGGATCAGAGACCTAAATGTAAAACCTCAAACCATAAGAACCTTAGAAAATGCAGGACACACCCTTATGGAAATTGGAACTGACATTCAATTCCTGAGCAAAACCCAAAACGCACGAGCCATAAGAGATAAGATGGACAAGTGGGACTTCATTAAACTGACAAGTTTCTGCAAAGCCAAAGAAACCATCAAGAGAGTAGGGAGACAGCCCACAGACTGGGAAAAACTATTTGCTAACGCCATGTCTGACAAAGGCCTAACATCTCGGATCTACAAGGAACTCAAACGTGCAGAAAAGCAAAAAACAAACAACCCCATTATAAAGTGGGCAAAAGATATGAACAGACACTTCTCAAAAGAAGACATCTGAGTGACCAACAGACACTTGAAAAAATGTTCAACTCACTAATCATCAGAGATGCAAATTAAAACTACACTGAGATACCTCCTAACTCCAGTTAGAATGGCAATTATCAACAACTCAAGAAATAACAGATGCTGGAGAGGATGTGGTGAAAAGGAACACTGCTACACTGTTGGTGGGAGTGTAAACTAGTGCAACCTCTGTGGAAAGCAGTGTGGCGAATCCTAAAAGCTCTAAATATTGACCTCCCTTATGAACCCAAAATCCCCCTACTGGGACTATACCCTGAAGAACTAAAATCACTGTATGAAAAAGATACCTGCACACGTATGTTTATCGCAGCATTGTTCACAATAGAAAGAACCTGGAACCAACCATGGAACCAACCATGTCCATCAAAAGAGGACTGGATTTTTAAAATGTGGTATATATACATGAAGGAATACTATGCAACTATAAAAAAGAACAAAATCATGAATTTCGCAGCAACCTGGATGGAACTAGAGTCTATAATACTGAGTGATCTGTCACAGCAACAAAGATCTGAGTATCACTCATAAATGGACCTTGAACATCTATCGTAATACTATAAGAAAAGGATCGACAGTGGTGGGAATCTATGGGGGTGGGGACAGGGAGGGCAATGGTGGTGGGATTAACAGTAGTCAATATCTGTCTGGGAACGGGGGGACACCCCTGATCAACAAGGGTGGCTGAATGATGAATATTTGTATGCCTAACCCTTAACTGTACCCCACAATTTTAGAATAAAAAATATGTTAAAAAAAAAAGAAAATCTTGAATTTAAAAATTTTTTTTCGCTATCCTGTAAAATTCCCCTGATATCTGTTTTTCAAACTCTCATCTAGAGTGAAGCTACACCGATAATGTGTAAATGTATCTATTTATATATTATTCCAAATATATAAATAGATAAATAATTAGATAAGGGAAAAAGCATGTTAGCATCAACATATGTTTGTAGGTGACTTTCCCATCCACCAATGTTTGCTCTAATTATGACTGGGAAACAGGTTTCTGGGACAAGAAGAGAAAAAACACATCTTAACTTTCTTGTTGAAATTGCTTCCTATTGTAAGCCCAATGAAATAACCATAACACTCTAGCACCAAGGAAACAAACCATGTTTCCATAAGGGACTGTGTTCTCTCCTCATAACCTGCATTGAAGGAAGGACCTTCACTTTGTACTTTTACAAAAATGGACTTGGTGACTTTGTTTAAAGTTTCACATATTTTGATCTCTGAAAAAAATGCAATATGTTGTCTTAAATACTATACTAAATTAAACTTGCTGTATTTAATTCAGGAATGACTTAAATAGAGCCCTAACTGCAGTTAAAGAACTTAAGATTTTTAATTAATCATGGCACCTTCAGCCTATCTTCATTCTTTCTATCTCTTGGACTTTTGACCAAGATTCAGTTTCCTGAGTTAATTAGGAAACAGCTTCCTATTAAGCACAGAGAAAGGGAACATGCAGGGGTTTCTTCTTAAGCCTAATTATCTCTCTTGCCCAGCCAAGCTCTCTTCTTGCAAGGGAAATCCAGAGCAGCTTTTTTTTTTACTTAGCTGGAGTCAAAATATCATGCTGTATTCCCTGAGTTGACAACTTGATCACACAATATTCCATGATTATTAGGCCTAGCATTTACAAACATGCATGTTTGTGTTTCCACTAAAACACCACTGGGAACATCTCAGATTTTCTAGCAGCTTCAAAGGCAATTTGGCAATCTCCATTCATTGTGACAGTGTTGTACTTTATTCCAAATATGTAAATAGATAAATAAATAGATAAGGGAAAAATAAGTGAGATGTTAGACTCAGTAGGCTACAGTTCAGACTGTTTCAATGGGTAGTTCCATCCTGTCAGTGGCAAATGTAGAAAAATCGGTTAGTTTATTTACTTATTTTTGACTATGCTTTAAAGAAATACTGGTCTCTTCTTGGCTGACCTTTTTTCATTTATTCAGATTTTTTTCACCACCTGAGGCAATTAGGAAACAGCTTCCAATTCAACCCAGAAGTAATTAGCACTCAGATGTTTCTCCTTAATATTAATGATATATATTGCCAGCAGTGCACTCTACTATACAAACCATGTTTCTTTCCATAATGAACTCTCTTACATACTCACAGCTTTTCTAGGAAAAGGAACTTATCTCTCTACTTTAAAAAAATTGATGTAGCAACTTTTTGGGGGGTTTCACATATTTCCATCTGTGAAACAACACAATGTGTAGTCATAAATAATATAGGTTTGCTTAAATTAGTTCTATAAGTGAAATAATATAAATATTTACTGTGCAGTTATAGTAATGTGCATGAGTTTTTAACTCTTCATGCATTCATGGCACCGATGTCATGGAGGCATAATGCATAACACTGCATAGGCACACTACAGAAACACCACGGAGGCATGTCATGGAGAAAATATGAAGGTATGCCACAGACACACTGAGAAAGCATGACACAGGACACTGCAGAGGTACACCACATTGACACTACAGAACACTGTGGGGGCACCATGAAAGCATGCTATGCAAAACCCATGTAGGCCATTTACAGGGGAACATTGTTGAGGCATGCTGAAGGTACATCAAGGAGGCTCATTGCAGAGACACTGAGGAGACAAGTTACAGCAAAAATGCAAGGCGATCTCTGGAGACACTGCAGAGGCATGTCACAGACACACCACGAATGAAGGCATTCTGTAAGACACTGGAGAAGGTGCATTGCTAGGACAGCTAAGCATGTTGTGGTGATAACACTGAGGCACTCCATAATGACATCCTGGAGGCAAGCTAAGGTGAAACTGTGGAGGCATGATGTGGAACACCACAGAGGTCTGCTGTAGAAACACCATGGTGGCACAACACAGGGACTATATGGATGCATACCACAGGGACTTCACAGAGGCACACCATGACAACACTACAAAGGCACAATGTGGGACACCACAGAGGTACCCCACATAGATCCCACAGAGGCACACCATGGGGACACCATGGAGGCATGCTGCAGAAACAACCAGAGACCAATTGTGGGGACATTGTTGAAGCAAGCTGCAGGGACACTGAAAAGGCTCACCATGAATTTACCTTAGAGGCATGCCACAGCCACACCATGGAGGAACAACACAGTAACACCATAATGGCATGCTTCTGGGACATGATGGAGGCATCTCACAGTGACACTGCAGAGGCACACTACAGGGACAACATGGAGCCACATGGAGGAGTCACCATGGAGGCATGGTACAGGGTACACTGTGGAAGTATGCCATGGGGATACTGTGGAAGGCTGCTGCAGAGACAATGTAAAGGCATGCCTTGGAGACACTGTGGAGGCACACCAGAGCAACATTGCAAAGGCATGCCATGGGGACACAGTGTGTGCAGAGAAACACTGTGGGGACACTGCAGAGGCATGCTGTGGGTACACCACAGAGAAATGACGTGAGACACCATGGAGGCATGCCATGGAAACACTACAGAGAAACACTGCAAAAACACACCACTGGGACCACTGAGGGGGCACGCTACAGGGACACTGCAGGGGCACCTCATAAAGACACCATGAAGGCACACCTCTGGGACAGTGTGGAGTCATGCTGTGGGTACAACATAGGGACACACTGAGGAAATACCACTGAGGTATGTCATGAGTACACCATGAAGTTACACCAAGGAAACTCCTTGATGCATGACATAGGACACTGTGGAGGTACACCACAGAGGCAGGTTATGGGGACACTGTGGAGGCATGCCTCAGAAACCCTGTGGATGCCAGTTGTGGGAACATTGCTGAGGCACAATGTATGGACATGGAGTAGGCTTGCTATGGAGACACTGAGGAGGTAAGTTGCTTGGACAATGTGGAGGCATGATGCAGAAATATGCAAAGTCATGCCACAGAGAAACCACAGAGGCACTCTGCAGGAGCACCACGAAAGCATGCTGCGTGGACACTACAGAGATATGCTGTGGGAAAACCACAGAGGAATGCTACAGAAACATGACAGAGGCACATTGCATAAACACAGCAAAGGAACACTGTGGGGACACCATGGAATCTCTCTTTGGTTACAACATGGAAGTATGTCATGATGACACTGTGGAATCATGCCACAGTGACACTATGGATTCATGATGTGGGGCACTGCAAAGGCATGCCATGGAAACAGGTATAAACACAACACAGGGACTAAGTGGAGGCATGCCACATGGACACCATGAAGGCACACCATGACCACACCACAAAGGCACAACACGGGACACCTCAGAGCTTCTTTGCAAAGACACTGCAGAGGCATGCCATGAGAACTCCATGGAGCCATGCTGCAGAAAACCTGCATAGCCCAGTTGTGGGGACATTGCTGAAGTACATCACAGGGACACCCAGAAGGCTTGCTGCAGAGACACCATGGATGAATGCTGCAACCACACTGTGGAGGAACACTGTGGCAACATTGCAGAGGCATGCCACTGGGACACCGTAGAGGCACATTACAGAGTCACTGAAGAAGCATGCTTCAGGGACAACATAGAGGCATGCTGCAGGGACACAATAGAGGCATACCATAGGGACATCATGGAGACATACTGCTGAAACAGCACAGAACCATGCTGTAAGAACATTGGATGGACACGCCTTGGGGATACCACAGAGTCATGCCATGGCCGCATTGTGGAGACATGACATGGAACACTGGAAGCACATCACAGATACATGGCAGAGGCACACCACGGAGACAACATGAAGGCATGCCAGAGGGACACTGCAAAGGCACACCATGGGGACATCATGGGGGCACACCTTGGGGACACTGTGGAGGCATGCCATGGTGACACTATGAAGGCATGCTGCAGGGACACTGCAGAGAAATGATGCAGGACACCATGAAGACACACCATGGAAAATCTGCAGAGGAACACCATGGAAGCACACCACTGGGACACCACTCACCCAAGCTGCAGAAACACCATGGAGGTACCCCGTGGAGACATGACAGAGGCATGTCTCTGGGACACTGCATATCATGGAGGCACACCATAAGTATAACATAGCAACACCATAAAAACATGCTGTGGGGACATCATGGAAGCATGCAATGGTTGTACCATGGAGGCATGCCACAGTGACACCTCAGAGGTATGATGTGGGGCATGGTGGTATGCCACATAGAAACCATAAAAGTGCACTCTGGAGACACCATGGAGGTATATCACAGAAATCCTGTTACAAGGATATTGCTGAAGAACACCCCATGGACACAGAGTTGTCTTGCCATGGATACACTTAGGAGGCAACCCACTGGAACAATGTGTAGGCACACTGCAGAAACACTGTGAAGGCTCACTATAGACACACCACAGAGGCATGCCACAAGGCCACTGCAGAGGTAGACTTGAGGACATTGTGGAGTCATGCCACAGGGATACCACAAAGGCATACCACTTGGACACCATGGAGGCATGCTAAAGAAACATGGCAGAGGTACATTGTATAGGCATGCAGGGACACTGTGGAGGCACTTTATGGAGACAACACTCAGTTATGTCACAATGACACCACAGAGGCACAGTATGGGACACAGTAGAGGCACGTCACAGAAACACCACAAAAGCTCACTGCAAAAACACTGCAAAGGCACATTTGGGGACAGCATGGAGGCACACCATGGGGACACAGCAGAGGCACATCACCAGGACACCATGAGTCACACCACAGGGACAATGCAGAGGCATGCCTTGGAGACACCACGGAGGCATGTCACAGGGACACCATGGAGGCACATTGTAGCAACCCCAGAGAGGCATGCCATGAGGACTCCAGAGAGGAACACCACAAAATCACCATGGAGGTATGCTGTGGGAATGCTACAGAGGCATGCCAAGTGAAAATGCAAAAGCATGCCACAGTGATACCATGGAGGCATGATGCAGGACACTCCAGTGGCATGCCATGGAGACACCATGGAAGCATGCTCTGAGGACAATGCAGAGGCCCACTGCAGAGATACCATTAAGACATGCTGCAAGGACAATGTGGAGGCATGCCATGGGAACACCATGGGAGCACACTGCAGACACACTGTGGAGAAATACTGCCGCAACACTATGGAGGAACACAGCAGCAACAGTGTAGAGACACATGGTAGCCACACCATGGAGGAACACCATGGCAATAGCAATACCACAGAAGCACACCATGCTAATACCACAGAGGTTTAACCACTGGAATACCTCAGAGGCATGCCATGGGCACATCACAAAGGTATACTGTTGGTACATTATGGAGGAATGACACAAGACACTACAGAGACACACTACAGGGATACTGAGGAGGCACACTGTGGGGAAACTGCAAGGCATGCCATGGATACCGCAGAGACATGCTGCAAGTACACTGTGAAGGTAAACCTTAGGGACAACCTGGAGGCACACCACAGGGCCACCACAGAGGCACAACATGGGACACCATGGAGGTATATCACAAAGACACCATGGATGCACACTGTGGGGGCACCACATAGGCACTTTATGGAGACAACATGGAAACATGTCATGTTGACATCATGGAATCATGGTGCTATGACACCATGGGGACACACTACAAAAACACTGCAGATTCATGCTATGAGGACTACATGGAGGCATGCTGTGGGAACACCACAGAGGCAAAACATGACCACATTGAGGTGGCACAATGTGGGACACTGCACAGGTACATCACATAGACACCGCAGGTGCACACAGGAGAACTTTGCAATGGCATGCAGAAATTCTATGGAGGTTAGTTGTGGCAACATTGCTGAGGCATGCCACAGGGACACAGAGAAGGCTTGCCAAATACACTGTGGAGGTACAGAGGCACACGATGGTGACAGTGCTGAGGCACGATGTGGAATACCGTGGAGATATGCCACATAAATACCACAAAGGGTTGCTGTGAGAACAACAGGGAAGCACATAGTGGAAACCCTGCAGATGCTAGTTGGGGAACGTTGCTGAGGTATGCCTTATGGACACACATTGGCTTGCCAATGTGATCTGGAGGCAGATCACTGGGAAAATGTGGTGGCTTTCCACTCAAACACTGC
>NW_007249257.1:82271-103152 GCF_000164805.1 Carlito syrichta | reverse complement strand
TTGCTGAGGCATGCCACAGGGACACAGAGAAGGCTTGCCAAATACACTGTGGAGGTACATCACAGCCACACCATGGAGGAACACCACAATGACAATATGAAAGCTTGCCACTGGAACACCACAGATGAACACCACAGAAACATTGCAGAGGCACACTTCAGGGACACCACAGAGGCATGTTGCTGAAACACTATGGAGTCATAGCCCAGGGACAACACAAGGGCACTCTGTGTTGACACTGCACAGGTGCACCATGGCCACACAATGGAGGCATGATGGAGGGACACCAGAGAAGCATGTCACAGAAATGCCAGAAATGTATGCTGTGGAGACCACACAAAGGCATGCCACAGGGACACCACGAGGTATGTCATGTGGACAAAATGGAGACAAACCATGGGGACACCATGGAGGCATGCTTCAAGACACGGCAGAAGCATGCTGTGAGGATACCAAAAAAAAATGACACAGGGGATTATAAAGGCATACCATGGAAACACTGCAGAAGAGCACCACAGAAGAATGCCACTGGGACACGGCAGAGGTATACTGTGAGGACAGTGTAGAGGCACCCTTCAGAGACACTGCAGAGAAATGCCTCCAGGCTAGTAGAAAGGCATGCCATGGGTACATCATGGAGGCATACCACAGCAACACCACAAAGGCATACTGCAGCAACACCATGGAGGCATGCTGAGAGTACACAACAAAGGCATGACCTGAGTACACTGCAGAGGCACACGATGGTGACAGTGCTGAGGCACGATGTGGAATACCGTGGAGATATGCCACATAAATACCACAAAGGGTTGCTGTGAGAACAACAGGGAAGCACATAGTGGAAACCCTGCAGATGCTAGTTGGGGAACGTTGCTGAGGTATGCCTTATGGACACACATTGGCTTGCCAATGTGATCTGGAGGCAGATCACTGGGAAAATGTGGTGGCTTTCCACTCAAACACTGCAAAGGTATATCACAGAGACACCACAGAGGCACATTGCAGAAAAATTGTGAGAGATGTGCATAGATAAAACAAAGGAAAGATGCGGGGCAAACCTGAGGCACTCTGTGGAGACAGCATGGAGGCATGCCACGATGACACCACAGAAACATACTTCCAGTTCTCCATGGAGACATGCCACCAGAACATCACAAGATACACTGTGGGGCACCATGGAGAAACACCACAGGGACACTCTGGAGGCAGACCATGGGGACTCTGTGGAGGCATGCCACGAAACATCATGGAGGCAAACTGTGGAACACCACAGAGGCACTCTGTGACAATGCAAAGACACAACACTGAAACTGCGGAGACATGACACAAGACCCCCACAGAGGCACACTGCAAGGACACCACAGAAGCACACTATAGGGACGATGCAGAGGCACACTGTGGCAATACCAATAAGGCATGCTGCAAGGACAACATGCAGGCATGCCACAGGAACACTGTGGGGCATGCCACAGCGACATCATGTAGAAATGCCTCAACAACATTGCAGAGGAACACTGTGGCAACAATACAGAAGTACAGGGCAGCCACACAGTGGAGGAATGCCATAGCAACATCACAAAGGCATGCCATGGCAACACTGTAGAAGTATGCCACTGGAATAGTATGAAGGCATGCCATGGACAAAATGTGGAGGCATAGTGCTGCTACACCTTCAAGGAACAACAAGGAACACCATGGAGGTTCACCACAGGGAGAACATGGAGGCACCTTATGGGAATTCTGTGAGGTTTGCCATTGGACACTGTGGTGGCATGCCATGAGTACACAGTGAAGGCAAGTCTCAGAGACTATGAAGATACATGTCACAGAGACACTGCAAAGACATGTCATAGCAACACTGTAGAAGCACAACCTGAGACATCGTGGAAGTATACCACATTGAGAGAAACACCATGGAGCCAGCATGGAGACATGCTACAGAAACCCTGCAGAGGCCAGTTGCAGGGACATTGTTGAGGCACACTGAATATACACCAAGAAGGCACATTTTGGAGACACTGAGAAGACAAGTCATGGGAACAATGAAAAGAAAATCTGTGAGGACACCACTGAGGTATGCCACACAAACACTGGAGAGGTGTGCTGCAGGAACTACATGGAAGCATGCAACAGGGTCACTGTGGAGGCACTTTGAGATCACACCATGGAGGCATGAAGTGAGACACACAGAGGTACTCCAGATAGACACTGTAAAACACATCATAAGAACACCATGGAGACATGTTGCAGAAACCCTGCGTAGGTCAATTGCAGGGACATTGCTGGGGCACATGCCACAGGGACACCAAGGAGGTTCACCACGGAGACACTGTAGAGGTACACTGCAGCCAAATTCTGAAGGAATGCCACAGCAACATCATGGAGACATGCCACTGGGACACTACAGAGGCACACCACAGGAACCCTGCAGAGGCACACTGCAGGGACAACACAAAAGACATTCTGTGGGGACACTGTAGAAGCACACCACGTGGACAATGAAAAGGCACACCATGGGGACACCATAGCCCCACTACAGAGGTGTGATGTGGGACATCACAGAGGCACATTACTGAAACAGCTTAAAGGCACACCATAGAAACACCACTGAGGTACATCACAGGGACACTACAAAGATCCACCATGAGGCCACCACAGAGACACACTACAAGGATTCCACAGAGGTCCACCATGGATACACCACAGAAGAACCTCACAGGAACTCCATGGATGCATGCCACAAAGACTGCTCAGAGGCGTACCACAAAATCACTGCAAAGATATGCCAAGGCAAACCATGGAGGCAAGCCATGGAACAATGCAAAAGCATGCCATGGGAACACATGGAAACATGATGCAGGACACTACAAAGTCATACCATGTGCAGAATGCAGAGGCAAATCATGGTTGTATCACAATGGTATGCTGCAAGGACAACCCTGAGGAATGTACCAGGGACACTGTGGAGGCAAGCCACAGCAATACCATGGAAGAACGCTGTGGCAACATGCAGAGGCCCACCATGACAACACTGCAGAGGCACACCACAGCCATACCATGGAAGAATGCTACAAAAACACCACAGAGGCAAACATGACAGTTCTGCGGAGGCACAGTGCAGTCACATTGCGAAGGAAAGCTGTAGCAACAACATGGAAGCACAACACTGGGATACCATGGAGGCACAATAGAGGGACACTATTGAGACACACGGTGGGGCCACTGCTGAGGCACAATACAGAACACCATGGTGGTACACTGGAGGGACAACACAGAGGCATGCCGTAGGGACACCACTGGGACACACTATGAGATACCATGGAGACACACTCTAGGATATTGCAGAGACATGCTGGAAGTACACCATGAAGGCTAGCTTTGGGGACAACATGGAGGCACGCCGTGGAGATACCGTGGAGATATGCCACAACCACACTGTGGAACCATGATATGGGACAGTGTGGAGGTCCACCACATTGACACCACAGAAGAACATCATGGGGACACCACAGAAGCATGCTGCAGAAATCCAGAAGAAGTAAGTTGAAGGGACATTACTGAGGAATGATGAAAGGACACCAAGAAGACATACTGCAGGGACAACATGAAGGCATTCCACGAGGACACCACAAAAGCACACCTCTGGAACAGTATGGAGGTAAGCCGTGGGTACATTGTGGAAGCACACTGCAGGTACACTGCAAGAGACATGACACATCAACACCACAAAGGCACACTGCAGGGATACAACAGAGGTACATTGTAGAAATACCTCAGAAACATGTCACAGGTACACTCTGGAGGCAAACTACAGGAACACATTGGTGCACAACATGGAATTTCATGGAGGTACGCCACATAGACACTGCAGAGACATGTTGTGGGGACACTGCAGAGGCATGTTGTGGGGATACTGCAGAGGCACAACACATGGACACAGAGTAGGCTTGCCACAGAGACACTGAGGTGGCAAGCTGCTGGGACAATGTGGAGGCATGCCACAAAAACACTGTGAAGGTATGCCATGGAGACACCACAGAGGTATGCTGCAGGGACACTGATAAGTCAGACAGTGGGGGCACCACAGAGGCTTGACACAGGGACACAATGAAGGCATGCTGCATGGACAACGTGGAGGTATGCTGCAGAAACACGGTCAAGGCACACTGCATAAACATGGCAAAGGCATGCCTCAGGGACACCATGGAAACTATAGAGCCAACGCAGAGGCATATTTTGATGACACTGTGGTAGCATGCCATGATGTCACCACAGAGGCACAATGTGGGAGACCACAGCAGCACACTGGCAACATCACAGCAGCATGCTGCAGGGACTATGTGGAGGCATGCCACAGGGATACTATGGAGGTACACCACAAAGGCATAAGGGACACCTTGGAGCTACTCTGCATAGACACCACAGAGGCATGCTATGGGAATTGTACAGAGGTATGCTGCAAGAAACCCTGCAGAGGCCAGTTGTGGAAGCATAGCTGAAGCACTCCACAGGGACACTGAGGCTTACTCAGAGACACTGTGGAAGCATACTACAGCCACACTGTGGAAGAATGCCATGGCAACTCCAGAGAAGCAAGCCACAGGGACACCATGGAGGCATATCATGGGAACGCTGAAGCAGCACGTTTCAGGGCCAACAAAGAGGCATGCAAATGGGGCATTGTAGAGGCATGCCACGGGGGCACCATGATGGCACAGTATGAGGACAACACAAGGGCATGCTGCGGGGACACCACAGAGATACACCATGGCCACACTGCAGAGGCATGACTGGCACACTGAAGAGGTACATTGCTGTAGGTACACCACAGAGGCACAGTATGGCAACACCGTGGAGTCACAACATGGGATAACATAGAGGTATACCACATAGACACTACGGAGGCACACCACAGGTACACCACAGAGTCATGCCATGGCAACACTGAGAAGGCATGACACAGGACACCATGGAGGTAAGCCACATAGACACCCCAAAGGCATACTGTGAGGACACCGTGGAGCCATGCTGTGGAAACCCTGTGAATGCCAGCTGCAGTGACATTGCTGAGGCATGCCTCTTGGACACAGAGTAAGCTTGCCATGGAAACACAGAGGAGGCAAGCCACTGGTACAATATGAAAGCACACCATGGAAACACTGTGAAGTCACACCACAGAGACATCCCAGAGGCATGCCATGGGGATACCACAGAGGCAGGCCATTGGGACACTATAGAAGCATGCCACATGGACACCATGGTGGCATGCTGGTAACATCACAGAAGCAGGCTACAGAAACATGGTAGATGCACATTGTGTAGACACTACAAAGGCACAATGCAGGGACCCCATGGAGGCACTCTACAGAGACAACACAGAAGCATACCATAATGGCACAATGGAAGCATAATATGGGATACTGTGGCAGCTCATAAAAGAAACACCACTGAGGCCAGACACATAAACACCACAAGCACATCACAGGGACACCATGAATACAAGCTGTAGGGAGATCACAGAGGCATGCCACGAGGACACCAAGGAGGCCCGTCATGGCAACCTTGTGTTGGCACACCACAGGGACTATGCAAAGGCATGCTGCAAAGTCACCACTGCTATGGGAATATTGCAGAGGCATGCCACAGGAAAACGAAAAGGCACATCACAGTGACAATGTAGAGACATGACACAGGACACTGCAGAGGAATGCTTTGGGGACAATATAGAGGCACACTGCAGGGATACCATGAAGGCACACTGCAGGGACAACGTGGAGGCATGCCAGAGGAACACTGTGGGGGCACATTGCAGCCACACCATGGAGGAATGCCACAATAACACTTTGGAGGAACACCGTGGCAAGACCACAGAGACACATGGTAGCCACAATGTGGAGGACCCTAGTGGCAACACCATGAAGGCACACCATGGCAACACCATGAAGGTATGCTGTTGGGACACCATGGAGATATGCCAAGGTCACACCACAAAGTCATGTTGCTGGTATACCATAAAGGAATGACATGGGACATTGTAGAGGCTCACAGCAGGGACACATGGAGGCATGCTATTGGGACACCACAAAATCACACCACGGGACACTATGGAGGCATACTGCAAGCTCACCACGAAGGCAAGTCTTGGTGACAACATGGAGGCACCTTGCTGGGAAACCACAGAGGTACGACATGGGACACCATACAGATGTGCCACATAGACACCACAGAGGCATGCCAGAGAAACTCTACTTATTCCAGTTGTGGGGACATTGCTGAGGCATGCCACATGGACACAAACCAGGCCCACCGTGGAGAAGCTGAGGAAGCAAGCCACTGGGATAATGTGGAGTCATGCCAGGAAAACACTGCAAAAGGATACCACAGAGACACCACAAAAGCACACTGTGGAGACACCACAGAGGCAGGTCACGGGTATATAATGGAGGTATGCTGCTGGGACATTACAAAGGTATGCTTCATGGACACCACAGAGGTACCCTGTGGGAACATCACAGAGGCATGCAGCAGATACATGGTGGAGGCATGTTGCATAGACAACACAAAGGCATGCAGCAGGGACACTGAAGAGGCACCTTATGGAGTCAATATGGAGCATGTCACATTGACATTGCAGAAACATGCCATGATGACACTGTAGAGGCACGCCACAAAAACATCACAATCACACTCCAGGGACTATATGGAATTGTGGTGGGGACACCTTGGGGGCAAAGCATGACCACACCATGGAGGCATGATGTGGGTCATTGCAGAGGCACTCTGCATAGACACTGCAAAGGCATATAATGGGAGGCACACTGCAGGAACCCTGCTGAGGCCAATTGTTGGGACATTGCTAAGGTATGCTGCAGGGAAACTGAGAAAGCTCACCACAGATACCATGAGGCACACCATAATAACCACACAGTGGTAGAATGCTATGGCAGCATGTCATAGGCATGCTACTGGTACACCACAGAGGCACACCACGGAGACACCACAGAGGAGTGCTACAAGGACACTGCAGAGGCAGGTTGTTGGGACAACATGAAGGCACACTGCAGAGACACCATGAAGGCATGCCAGGCAGACACTGCAGAGGCATACTGTGGGAATACCACATAGGATCACTGTAAACATGGCAAGGGATGTCACACAGACACCATGAAGGAAAAATGCAGAGACACTGCAGAGGCATTCAACAGACAATGCAGAAGCATACCACAATGACATCAATGAAATGGGGCATGATACAGAAGGCTTAATATGGGACACTATGGCAGCACATCACAGAAACACCATGGAGGCCCACATCCTAAACACCACAAAGTCACACCACAGTGACACAATGGAGGCATGTCGCTGGAACATCATGAGGCACACTTACAGGAACACTGTAGAGAAGCACTGTAGGGTCATTGAGGAGGCACACCGTGAGGACACCACAGAGGCACATCACTGGACAATGCAAAGGCACACGACAGTGACATTGTGGAGACATGACTTGAGACCCTCACAGAGGCACACCATGGGAATACCATGGAGGCATATTTTGGGGGTAATACAGAGGCACACTGTAGAGATGACAATAAGGCATGCCGTAAGGACATTGTGGAGACATACCATATGAACATCATAGAGGCAAGCCACAGCCACACTATGAAGGTACACCTTAAAAACACGGTAGGGGAACCCCACGATAACACTGCAGAGGCACATGGCTGCTACACCATGGAGGAATGCCACGACAACATCACGAAGGCATGCCATGGCAACACTGCAGCAGTAAACCATTGGAATACCATGAAGGCATGCCATGGGCACAGTGCAGAGACATGATGTTACTATACTGTGGAGGAACAACATAGGCCACTGCAGAGACACACTGCAGGGACATCATGGAGGTATGCTGTGGTGACACTATGGAAGCACACCATGGGACAGTGAGAAGGCATGTCATGGGGACATACACTGTGAAGGTAAGCCTTGGGACAATGTGGAGGCATGCCATGGGGACATTGTAGAGGTATTCCATAGCCACACTGTGGAAGCACAACATGGAGGTATACCACATTGACATCATGGGGACACCACAGAGACATGTAGCAGAAGCCCTGTGGAGGCTAGCTGCAGGAACGTTGTTGATGAATGCCCAGTGGACACCAAGGAGGTTCATCACAAAGACATTGAGAAGCCAAGCCATGAGGACAATGCAAAGGCACTCTGTGAGAACACCACAGAAGCATGATGCAGTGACAACGTGGAGGCATGCCATGATGATATTGTGGAGGCATTATGAAAGACACCACAGAGGCATGCCACAGGGACTATGTGGAGGCACACCGCAGGGACACTGTGGAGACACATGCAACCACACTGCAGAGGCACAATGCAGGACACCATGGAAGTACTCCACATAGATATCACAGAGCACATCGTGAGAACTTCATGGAGGCATGCTGCAGAAAAACTGTGGAGGCCAGATGTGGGAATATTGCTGAGGCATCCAACAGGGATACTGAGTATGCTTACCATGGAGACACCATGGAGGTATGTCACAGCCACACCATGAAAGAATGTCATGGCAACACTGCAGAGGCATTCTGCTGGGACATGATGGAAGCATGCCACAGGGACATTGCAGAGGCATACTGCAGGGCCAACACAAAGGCACCCTGCAGGGATACCATAAAGGCATATCATATGGGGACAATGCGAAGGCACACCATGGAGGATTGCCATGGCCACACTGCAGAGGCACAACATGGAACAACTTGGAGGAACAGCACAGAAACACCACAAAGGCACACCATGGAAACACCATGAAGGCACATCACAGGGACACTGCAAAAACACATCCCATGTACACTGAGGAAGCACATTACAGGGACACCATGGTGGCACACCATGGAGAAACCTTATGGGGACACCATAGAGGCATGCCATGGAGACTCCACAGAAGCACACCATAAAGTCACCACAAAGGCACACCAAGGGACACTACAGAGCCTCGCTATGGGACAATGCAAAGGCGCAACATAGGACATGGTGCAAGCACAATACAGAACACTGCAAAGGCATGCCATGAGGACACTGACAAGGCATGCCACAGGAAAACCATGGACATATGCCACAGCCACAACATAGCAGAAATCCATGGTAACGCCGGAGAGGCATGCTGTGACAGCACTCTGGAGGCACGCTGACGCCACATTGTGGAGAAATGCCACAGAAACACCAAGGAAGCATGTTGTAGACACACTACAGAGGAATGTTACTGGGTCACTACAGAGGCATGCCACGAAGATATCATCGAGGCATGAAATGAAACACTGTGGGGCACACCTCAGGGACACCACAGAGGCACACATGGGGACACTGTGAAAACATGCCATGGGACACAGCAGAAGCATGCGTGAATACATTCTAATGCATGTATCAGTGACAACATGTAGGCATGCCATGGGAACACCACAGAGGCATGCCACATCCACATTGCAGAGCCACAAAGTGGGACACTGAGGAGACTTGCTGCAGAGGTACATCACAGCCACACCATGGAGGAATGTTGTGGCAATACCATGAACAGAGGCATGGCTTGGGAACATTATGAAAGCACACAGAGGGGACATTGCAGAGGCACATTGTGGGACACCATGGAGGCATGCTGCAAGTATTTCTTGAAGGTATGCCTCAAGGACAAAGTGAAGACATGCCATGGAAACATCATGGTGGTAGATTACAGTCACACTGTGTAGGAAAAATATGAGACAATGCAGAGGCACACCACTTGGACACTGTAGACGAATGTGTAGGGATGCCATGGGAACCCCACAGAAGCTCAAAGCAGGACACTAGAGTCACAACACAGTGACACCAAGGGGACTCAGCTCATGCATACTGTCACCCCATGGAGGCATGTTGTGAGTACACAGCAAAGGCACACATCAGGGACAATGCAAAGGCATATCACAGGTGTTGGGAGCAGGCCACAGAGGCCCACTGAGTGTTAGGGATCAGGGAGGGTCGTGGACCCCGAGACCACTAGGATGCATTTGGGAGCTGTTGACCCCATTCCCTTCTCCCTTTTTCTATTTAGCACACTTAGCCAAAAGGAACTTTGCTGATCTGAGCTGAAGACTCTGTGACTGTGACAGGCATGGCTAGCTCTAGAAACTCATTGTTCCTGTTTTCCATGATGCCGGAGACCAGCTCCAGCTGGGTTCAGGGTACCCCAAAGGTGGAGACAGCGTCAGCGATTGGGGGGAAGAAGGAAGAGAGAAAGAGAGAGAGACAAAGAAAGAAAGAGACTGGACTCCAGTCTAGTGCAGAAGCCGTTTAATGGGAATTACAACTGGTCTTTTATACATAGTCAGGTGTGTGAGGGGCATTCCCCACCCACCGGATGTACTTTCAGGTATAATCCCATAACCTAATCGATGAAACGTTAATCCATTTATTCAACTTCAATAAATCCTAAGATGATGACCCAGAAGCCTGTGACCAACACTAAGGTTCTTAGATGTGACCCGGGTTTGAATTATAAGTTGTGTGAAAGCCAAAACTGCAGTTTGTGGAAGAATGGGAGCAATGAGCTTCTAAAGCTAGCTTGTGTTCATCCCGGTCTCAGAGTTTTTATGCTTTGAGTTCACAGGAGCTCAATCTGGTTAGTGCTGAGTAGAAAGGGGGAAGAAATGGGATCAATAGCTCCAGAACGCATCCTAGTGGTCTCGGGGTCAATGGCCCTTCTTGATCCCTAATGCTCAGTGGGCCTCCGTGGCCGGCTCCCAACATCTCCCCCTTTTTTATTTTTTAGCATGAAACCATGAAATGCTATATTGCTCTTCTTTAGCACTCTGAAGATGATTGGACGTAAACACAGTAACAAAAGAATCACTGCTCCACAAATTCCCACATTGATGAGTATAGATTTTTGATTAGCAAATGATGCCTGAATTTCTTGATGTAATTTAGTAAGGTCTATACTCAGGTCTGAATGGTTCCAAATTCCAAGTTGCTTTGTCCCAAGTATGGACAGATTTAAACTCAGAGTGACATTGGAGAGCCAATTTTATTTTTAAGGTCACAAGTTCTTGCCCTACTGCTAAAACATTAACCTTACTTTCTAACTTCTGGTCTATGATTTCCTGAATAGCTATGACAATAGAAATGTTTTTAGATAGCCGATCGGCAAACGTAGCTGTATGAACTTCCTTAGGTAATGCTACAGTTGAAAAGTAGCTATTAAGGCTGTAACTCCAAAAATCTTTTCTGTCCGTGTTTTTAAACCATATTCACAAGAGGCTGTCTGAGAACAAATCCCTTATAAGAAACATCAGTTAAACAATTAGTTAATACACTTGTCTACAAGACAAATTATAAACATCCTTTTGACATTTTATAGTCAATGTTAACACTGGAGGTACCCATTCATTAATATGCCATCTAGCAGAGATGGGATTTTCCCCATCTAACCTTGAAGTATAAGGTCAAGTTTTACACAGGGTAAAAAATAGTCCACTTAAGAGTCATAAATACAGTCTCTCCATATTGGATATCCAGAATCTTGTGAAATTATCAGCCAGTCCTTCTCAGTGTTGTTAGAAACAAATGGGAGGTGAACAAGAGCTTCCTTCATAAGTCCTTTGTCTGAGCCACCCACTTGAGAAGAGACATGTGGGTGGAAAAAAAGGGGAGGTGAGAAGTCTGGAGACTGGGGTTAGGTGCCATGGCCTTTGGCACCTGCCCCTTCTCTGAACATAAAAGAGAAAGACTGGAGATTGGGGACAGGTGCCGTGGCCTTTGGCACCTGTCCCTTCTCCGAAGGTTAAAGAGAAAGACTGAAAGTCAGAGCTAGGCACCATGGCTGTAGACCCTGCCCTTCCTTCCCAGATAAAGGCGAAGGGACTCACAGAACAGATTACAAAAAACAAGAGTAGTAGGGAAAGCAGGAATTAAGTTATAGGAGGAATAGGAGAGGACAAAGGAAGTGAAAACCCTTATTTTGTTTACATTTTTAGCATGTTGTGAAGTTACCATACCTCCTGCTTCTTCTGCCAGAAATTCTATTTGCTCCCATGCTGGTAATTGGGAATCACGGACGCTGAAGACGTTGTTATAGTTTTTAGACAGCATCTGATAGTGTGTTGTCTTGATTTTGGGATAATCTGAGAGGGAAGTTTTTGTTCTGCAATGAAAGTTCTCTCATCTGGTTGTGTCAGTGTTCCTCCTTCCTCTGGCTGGCAGGGTGGATGGTGCAATTCTTGTTTAGCCGAGTGTTGCAAATCCTGTTCAGCATGTAATGGTTGGTAGGCATTGCTCCACGTCTATTCCTTTGAGTCTACAGGGTCCATGTCACCTGTCTCAGCCTTCAGGTTTGCGGGGGCATTTTGAATAAATCAATCAGGAATCCAAACAGGAGTTGATGCATCCTGTGAGCAACCAGAAATGGCAGCCTGGGCTGCAATGCACTCATAGCCTCCATGGTGGCATTAGCGGCTCTTAGATCCTGTAAAAGTCTTCATTTTCCAGATTTCTTTTTTATAACAAATATAGAAGTATTTCAAGGACTGGTAGAAGGCTCTATATGGTCAGTCTCCAACTGCTGTTGAACTAATTCTCTTGCTGCCTTAAGTTTCTCTGAGGGCACGGGCCATTGTTCCACCCAAACTTTCCAGGTAATGGGATCAGCAGCCTCAGGAACAATAATGGCCCCTAGGGCAAATTTGAAAAGTCAATACCAGACCGGTCTTTCCTCTCTACAACCTGAACAGGTTCTTTTATGCCCTGTCTGTTCCTTCCAAGCCCCTTTAAGGGATCATATCCTATTTGTAGCATTTGTAGCATTTGTGCTGACACCTTGTCATCTGGACTATACACATGAACAACCTTGTCATCTGGACTATACAGACTATATGCAAGAATATTGTGTCCCCAAAGTGTAATGGGGATGGAAGGAATGATGTAGGGACAAAAGGTTCCTGAAGTTTCGTTATCTGTCCAATTTAAGATTTGAGAACTTTTGGCTACAGAGGGTGCTCGACCAATACCAATGAGTCCTGATGGGGCTACTTGTGTTGGCCAGGAAGACGGCCAGTCTTTCCTAGCAATACAAGAAACATCAGCCACTGTATCTAGCAGACCTTTAATTTTAACTCCCTGAATATATAAATCTTTTAGAGGTCTGGAGTTAGTAATTTCCTGAACCCAGAAAGCAAAATTGCTTGAGCCAAATCCAGAGTCACCCTTGGGCTTATCGGTTAGAGACTTGCCCATTCTATGATAGGTTAAGAGTAGTAACTGAGCTATTCTTTGACCTTCATAAAACTGTACAGTTTTGCTAGGGGGAGCAACAAGTACCTGGATTTCCCCTGCATAGTCAGAGTCCACCACTCCAGGAATCAGAAACTCCTTGTAAAGACAAGGAACTTCTTCCTAATATTATACCCGCTATTCCATCCAGGAGAGGGCCCTTCACTCCCATTGGAATTAGGGTAACTGGAACATCTGGAGTTAATATTGTTGTGGTTGAGGAACGGAGATTCAATCCTGTGCTCCCTGAGGTGGCTCTGATGAGTTCTGAGATGGGACAGAGGGAACAAATGGTTCATGCTGGAAGCTGCCCCTATTGTTACTTGGGGCCGGGGCCGGCCCCTCTGCCCATTTCCTGGAATTGGCACTGTAGATCGTTGTTTAGTTAACAGAGTGCCATTTTTATGAAATTTGGATTTGCAATCCCTAACCCAATGAAATCACTTCTGACACCTAGGACACAGAGATTTTGGTTGAGAGCTCTCATTAGGCTGTTGCATCAGGGCTTCCTGCAACCCTTGTTTAGCTGGGCAGTCCCTACTAATATGGCCAGGCTGCCCACAGTTATAACAAGTGTCCCTGTGGTGTGCCTCCACAATATCTCTGTGACATACCTCTGTGACATCCTCACAATGTGCCTCCATGGTGTTCCATGTTGTGGCTCCCTGGTGTCATTTCAGCATACCTCCATATTGTCATCAAGGCATGCCTTCAGAAGCTGTTTAGTGGGAATTACAACTGGTCTTTATACACAGTCGGGTGTGTGAGGGGCGTTCCCCACCCACCGGATGTACTTTCAGGTATAATCCCATAAACTAATCGATGAAACTCAAAGACATACCATAGGGCATCTTGGAGGCACAACTTGGGATACCACAGAGGCATGCCATGGAGACACTATGGAGGCATGCATGGGGACAGTGCAAATGCATGCTGTGGGATACCACAAAGAAAAGCTGCAGGGACAATACAGAGATACACTGTGGGAGCATCACTGAGGCACACTGCAGCCACACTATAAAGGAATACCATGGCAACACTGAGGAGGGAGGCTATAGCAACACCATGGAGGCATGCCACATCCACACCATGGAGTAACACCATGGCAACACTAAAGAGGCACACAGCAGCAGCACAATAGGGGCACAGCACTAGAGTAACACAGAGGCTGACCATGGGCACACTGCAGAGGCACACTTTGGGTACACTGTGGGGGATATGATGTGGGACATCACAGAGGCACACTGCAGTGGCACCATGGTAGCAAGACATGGTGACACCATGGAGGCATGCTACCAGACACAGCAGAGGCATGCCATGAATATACCAATAAGGCACGCATGGGGAAAATGGAAAGACATGCTGCAAGGGCACAATGGAGGCAGGCCTCAGTCACACTGTGGATGTACAATGTGGGTTACCATGGAGGTATGCTATGGGGACAGTATGGAGGCATGCTGTGGAAACACTTTGGAGGTCAGTTGTGCTGACACTGCTGAAGCATGCCACAAGGACACTGAGGAGGCTCACTGTGTAGACACTGAGAAGGCAAATCATAAGGGCAATGGAGAGGCACGCTGCAGGGAATTCATAGAGGTACACCACAGGGACACTGCAGAGGCATGATGCAGATACAACATGGAAGCATGCTGTGGAAAAGCCATAAAGGCACACCATGGTGACACTGCAGAGACACACTGTGGTGACACCTTGGAGGCGCACTGTGATGACACTTTGGAGGCACAATGCGGGACACAACGAAGACACACTGTGAAAACATCAGAGTCACACTACATGGACATTGTGGAAGCACATGCAGTGACACTACAAAGGCACATCACAGTCACACCACAGTGGCATGGCATGAGACACCATGGAGGTATACCACATAGACACTATGGAGGCATGCCTTGAGGACACTGCAGAAGCACACTGCAGAAACCCTACAGAGGCCAGTTGCAAGGACATAGCTGAGGCATGCTGCTGAGACACCATGGAGGCACACCATGGGGACATTGCAGAGGAACTCTACAGGGACAGCTCAGAGGCATTCTTTGGGAACACTGCAGAGGCATGCCACAGAGACACCAAAGAGGCACCCCATAGGGACATAATGGAGACATGCAATGGGGATAATGCAAAAGCACCTGGCAAGGATATCACAGAGGTATGCTATTGCCATGCCTTGGAAGCATGACTTTGGACACTGCAAGGGAATGTGGTATAGACAGTGGAGAGGCACACTTTGGAGACACTGTTGAGGGTGGAGGCATGCTGAGGAAAACCTGTGGAGGCCAGTTGCAGAGACATTGCTGAGGCACATGCAGGCACACAAAGTAGGCTTGTCACAGAAACACTTAAGAAGCACATTGCCACAGGGACAATGCAGAGACACATAAGATACATCTTGGCATGCCACAGGTACACCACAATGGCATGCCACATCAGTACCATGGTGTCACACTTCAATGATACTCCAGAGGCTCAATATGGAAGCTTCAAAGGCATGCCACAGGTGCACCACAGAGGCACATTGCAGGGATACCACAGATGCATGTTGCAGAGATAGGCCATGGGGAAAAGCAAAAGCACATTGCAAGAACAAGCCATGGGAACACCATGGAGACACGCTGCAGAAAAGCTGCAGAAACACTGCAGAAGCATACTGTGAAAACACTGTAGAGGCACACTGCATAAACACTGTGGAGAGACACTGCAGATATGCTATGGAGGGACACTGCAGAGACACTGTGGAGGCATGCCACAGAAACAACATGGTAGCACACAGCAATGACACTGTGGAGGCATGATGTTGGACACCTCAAAGGCACATCATGGGGACACCACAGAGGTACGCCATAGGGAAAGCACAGAGAAAGACCACAGGGACTCTGTGGAGGAAAAACATGGGGACACCTCAGAGGCACACAGTGGGGCACGTGAAGGAACACCATGGGGACACTGCAGAGGCATGCTCATGCTACAAAGACACTGTGAAGCCACATCATGGAGACACAGCAGAGGCATGCCATGGGGACTCTGCAGAGGCATGCTGCAAAATCATGACAGAGGCACATTGTGATGATACCACAGAGACACAATGTGGGACATCACAAATGCATGCTTCAGAAACACCACAGAGACATGCCACGGAGACACCACAGAATCACACTATGAGGACACCACAGAGGCACATCACAGAGACACCACAGAGGCATGCTATTTAGGTATGCCATAGGGACACCGTGGAAGTACACTATGCAGACACCATGGAAGTACACTATGGGAACACCATAGAGAAACACCATGAAAACCCTGTGGATGCCAGTTGTAGAGACATTGCTGAGGTATACCAGAAGGATGCTGAGAAGGCTGGACATGCAGACACTAAGAAGGCAAGCCATACGGGCAATGTGGAGGCATGCTGCAGGGACACTAAGGCACACCACGAAGACACCACAGAGGTATGCCATGGGTACGCCATGGAGGCACAACACAGGACCCCATGGAGTTTTGCCACATAGACACCACAGAGGCATGCCGTGGGTACACCACAGAAGCACACCATGGAAATCCTGCAGAGGCTAGTTACAAGGACATTGCTGAGTAATGCCAAAGGGACACAGAGTAGGCTAACCAAGGAGTTACTAAGAAGACAGGCTGCTGGGACAATGGGGAGACATGCCACAGAAACATTGTGGAGGCACACAGAGACACCACAGGGGCACAATCTGTGGACACTGCCATGTCAGGCCATCAGGACACTCTGGAGGTATGCCATGGGGTTACCACAAAGGCACACCATGGAAACACTGCCAAGGCATGCTGCATAGACACCAAGAAGGCACACTGTAAGGACATCACAGAGGTACACTGCAGAGACAACATGGAGGAACACCACGATAACATCATGGAGACTCAATGTGGGACATCCTGGAGGAATGCCACACAAACAACATGGAGGTACACTGCAGAGACACCATGCAGGCACACCATGGGGACACAATGAAAACACATTGTAGGGAGAGTGCAGAGGAATGCTGCGGGAGCACTGCAGAGGCATGCCACAGGTACATTGCTGAGGCATGCCATGAAACAATGTGAAATCACATCACAAGTACACCATGGAGGCATAACACAGGACACCACAGAGGCACACCAAGGGAACACTGCATAGTTATGCCATAGGAATAACATGGAGGCACGCTGTGGTGTTACCACAAAGGTACACCACGGGGACAACACAGAGGCACACCACGATGACACTGCAGAGGCACAATGCAGACAAGGTGGAGGTATGCCATATAGACACAATGGTAGCATGCCTTGGGGACACTATGGAGGCATACCACAGAAACACTTCAGAGGCCAGTTGTGGGAACATTGCTGAGGCATACTGCAGAGACAAAGAAGAGGCTTATCATGAAGACACTGAGGATCAACCTGAAGGGACAATGTGGAGGCATGTCGAGGAAACATTGTGGAGGCATGCTGTGGAGACATCACAAAGGCACACTGCAGAGACAGGCTGTGAGGACACCATAAAGGCATGTTGCAAGGATTTCACAAAACTACACAGCACAGACATCACAGAGGCATGGTGTGGGGACACCACAGAGGCACACTGTGGGGTCACCACTGTGGAAGCATTGCTCAGACATGCTGCACAAACACTGAGAATGGATTCCATGGGAACAGCACAGAGGCATGCCGGGAGACAATGTGAAGGCATGATGCAATGACACCATGAAGCTATGATACAGAACACTGTGGAGGCATGCCAAGGAAATACCACAGAGGCATAAAGTGAAGACATTGTGGAGACACGCCTTGGGGATACCATGAAGGCATACCACAGGACACCGTGGAGGAACATGTCATCACAGATGCATGCTGCCAAGACACCACAGAGGCATGCAATGGGAGCACCACAGAGGCATGATGCAAGCCACAGCAAAGGCCTTCCATGGAAAAACCATGGAGGTTCATCACAGGGGCATTGCTTAGGCACATCCCAGGGATACTGTGGAGGCACACTGCAGAAATATGCCATAGGGATATAAGGAAGGCATGTCATGGGGACACCATGAAGGCAAGATGTGGAAAAATTGTGGAGAACATTGCTGAGACATGCCATGGGGATGAGGTGGCTCACCATGGAGACAGGACTCAAACCATGGAGACAATGCAGAAGCATGCCATGAAGACAATGAGGAGGCACTCTGTGGAGGCACCACGGAGGCATGCAGAAGGGACACTGCAATGGCACACCATGGGAACACCACAGAGGCATGCCATAGGGACACCATGGAGGCACACCATGAGGATGCTGTAGAGGCACACCAAGAGGACACTGTAGAGGCACATGACACTACAGAGACACATCACAGTGACACCATGGAGGCATGCTGTGGGAACAACATGGAGGCACTCCATGGAGACCATGCTTTGGCATGCCATGAGGACACCATGAAGGGACACCACAGAGGCATACCACAAGGACATTCCAAAATTATGCTGTGAGGACACAATGAAGGCCTGCCAAAAAGGCATGCCATTGAGACACTGTGAAGGCATGCTGCTCAGACACTGTTGAGGCATGCAGCAATGACATCATGGTGGCATGATGTGGGACACCACAGAAGCACACCACAGAGATACCACTTAGGTATATTGCAGGGATACTGAGGAGGTCCAACACAGAAGCATGCCATGGGGACACAGGGAAGACATGCTCTGGGGACTAGTGTAGGCATGCTTCAAAAACCCTGTGGAGGCCAGTTGCAGGAATATTGCTGAGGCATGCCACAGTGATGAGACCACTCACTGCAGAGACACTGAGGAGGAATGCCATGGGGATAATGCAGAGGCAGAGGCATAACACAGGGACACTGTGGAGGTAGACACAGGTACACTGCATAGACACACTTCAGAAATACCACAGAGACACACTACAAAGACACCATGGAGGCATGCCATGGGTACACCAGGGAAACATGCTGCAAAGACAACATGGAGGCATGCAATGGGAAGACCACAGAGGCATGCCATGGAAACACTGTAGAGGCACAAAGTGGGACCTCATGGAGGCACACTGTGAGGACACCACAGAGGCGGACATTGTGGAGCATGCTGTGGGTACAACACAAAGGCATGCCATGAGTACACCACAGAAGCATGCCATGGAAACACAGCAGAGGCACACTGCAGGGACAGAAAAGAGGTAGCATGCAGAGGTACGTTGGGAGGACATTGTGAATGCATGTTGTGGGATGTCATGGAAGCTCACCATGGAGACACTGAGGAAGAAAGTCATGGGGACAATGTGAAGGCATGCCATAGGGACACTGAGGACACATGCTGTGGGGACACCACAGAAGCACAGCACAGGAATACCATGGAGGCATACCACAGTCATGCTGGAAGGACTCCACAGAGGCACAATGTGGGACACAGTGGAGGCATGCCATGGCAAGACTACAAAGGCATGCCACAAGTACACCACAGATACACACTGTGTGTACACTGGAGTCAAGCTGAAGTGACACCACTGAGGCAGGAGTTTGGGACATCACAGTGTCACACCATGAAGACCTTGCAGAGGTACACTGTGAGTCCACAGAGGCACACCAGAGAACAAGGCAAAGACGAGCCACAGGGTCATCACGGAGGCATGCCAATACCACAGAAGCATGCGACAGGAACATCATGGAGGCACACCACCAGGACAACATGGAGGCACACTGTAGGGAAACCACAAAAGCAAACTGAGGGGACAATGCTGAGGCATGCCATAGGAACACTGCAGAAGTGCACTATGGTGACACTGTGGAGGAATGACATGGGACACCATGGAGGCAGGTCAAGGGAACACCATGGAGGCACACTGTGGGGATATCACTAAGGCATGCTGTAGGGACACCACAGAGACACACTGCAGGTACACTACAAAGGCTCACAAAGGTGACACTGTAGAGGCACATTGCAGGACACTGTGGAGGTATGCCACATAAACACTACTGAGGCACTTCGTGGAAACACTGGGGAGGCATGCCACAGAAACCTTACAAAGGCCAGTTGCAGGGACATAGCTGAGACATTCCACAGGGATACAGAAGAGGTTTACAGTGGAGCCAACTCAAGGGGATAATGTGGAGGCATGCAGGGGGCCAGCCCTGCAAAGAGATTTAGGGGGTTCCTTGGAAGGTGTGGTGGCGTTGGCGATTCTGTAGGGATAGATATTAAAAGAAAGAAAGAGACTGGGGAGGAAAGAAAGAAACTGGACTCTGTCTAGTGCAGAAGCCGTTTATTGGGAGTTACAGCATGTATTTATTCCCAAATTTTACACAGGCAGTCTTACAAGTCTTCCACGTGAACACAAGCTAGGTGCAGGAGGGGTGCCCCTCCCACCCACCAGGTGTTTCCTCAGGCATGAGGAAGAACAATCCCAATTAAATCACAACACTTTTACATGAACACAAAGCTAGGTGAATGAGGGGCATCCCTCACCCACCAGGTGTTTCCTGGAGTATGAGGAAGGGCAATCCCAATTAAATCACAAGACATTTAC
>NW_007249257.1:20284-81341 GCF_000164805.1 Carlito syrichta | reverse complement strand
GAGAAACGGGAACAATGGACTCCTAAAGTAAGCCATGCCTGTCATACTCTCAGAACTTCATGCTTAGATCATCGAAGTCCCTGCTGGTGGAACGTGCCAAACAGAAAAGAAGGGAAGAGGAAATGGGCCTTCAGCTCCTGAACTCATCCTAGTGGTCTCAGGGTTCGAGCCTGCCTGGATCCCTAACACTCAGGCAGGCCTCCACGGCCAGCTCCCAACAGAGGCACAGCACAGAAACACTGAGAAGGCACACCACAGAGACACCACAAAGGCATGCAGCAGAGACAACACAGAGGCAAACCACAGGGATACCATAGAGGCATGCCATGGAGGCACACCATGGGGGCACCACAAAGGCACAGTGCGGATGCATGCCACAGAGGTACATCATGGGAACACCTCAAAGGCATGCCACACAGACACCACAGAGGCACAACCACCATGACACCATGGAGGCACAAAGCAGGACACCACAGAGGCACACTGTGAAGGCATGCTGTGGGGACATTGCTTAGGCACATTGCAGGGACACTGTAGAAGTATGCCATGGAGGCATGCCACAAGAACACCCCAAAGTCACACCATGGGGACACTGTAGAGGTACATCACAGAAATCTTGCAAAGACCATTTACCGGAACATTGGTGAGGCACACTGCTGGGAAAAGGAGGCTCACCGTGGAGACACTGAGGTGGAAAGTTACAGAGATAATGCAGAGGAATGACACAAGGACATCGAGGAGGCACTCCACTGAGGCACCATGAGGACATGTCATGGAGATACCATGGAGCCAGGCCACAGGTACACTGTGAAGGCACACTGTGTGGACACTGCAGAGGCACACCACAGGGACACAGTATAAGCACATTGCAAAAACACCAGGGGGGCACGCCATTGGGACACCATAGTCACGCCATAGGGACACCATGGAGGCATGCTATGGGGACATCATGGAAGCATACCACTGGGACACCATGGAGACGTGCCATGGGAAAACCACAGAGGCATGCTGGAGGTACACTGTGAAGGCATGCTGCAGATACAATACAGAGGTAACCATGGTGATACTGTAGAGGTGTGCCGTGGTGACAATGTGGAGACATGTTGCAATAATACCATGGAGGCACGGCATGGGATACTGTGGAAGCATGATAAGGAAACACCATGAAAGCAGGCCATGGGAACACGGTAGAGGCACTCTGTGAAGACATGCCACAGGGACAACACAAAGACACTCTATTGGGCCACTGCAGAGGCACCTTCTGAGGTCAGTTGTGGAGTCATTGCTGAGGCATGCCATGGGGACACCAAGGAGGCTCACCACAGAGACACTGAGGAGGCAAGCCACAGGGACAATGAGTATGTATGCCATGGGGACACCAAGGCACTCTGTGGAGATACCACAGAGACATGTCTGCTAGGGGACACTGCAAAGTCATGCCATGAAAACACTGCAGAGGCATGCCATGGTGTCACCATGCAGGCATACTGTGAAGACACTGTGGAGGCACATCATGGGGACACCACAGAAGCATACTATGAAGACAACATGGAGGCAAGCCATGAGATAGCACAAAGGCATGCTGCAGGGATAATACAGAGGCATGCTACAGGAACATTGTGAAGACACACTGTGGAGAAACGCTGTGACAACACCATGGAGGAATGCTGCGGCAATACCACGGGCACATGCCACAGTCAGCCACATCATGGAGAAATGCCATGGCGACAATGTGGAGGCACACCATGGCAATGCTGCAGAGGCACACCGTGGAGACACCATGGAAGCATGCAATGGGGACAATGTAAAGGCACACTATGGCCACATTGAGGAGCCATGACATGGGACACTGCAGTGGTATGCTGCATAGACACTGTGGAGGCACACTTTGGGGACACCACAGAAGCACACTGCAGAAACCCTTCAGAGGCCAGTTGTGGAGGCATGCTGAGGCAAGCCGCAGGCACACTGAGGAGGCTCACTTAATAGGAAAACTGCAAGGACAATGCAGAGGCATGCCACAAGCACATTTTGACAGCAAACCAGGGTACAATGCAATTGCATGTCATGGCGACACTGTGGAGTCACACTGCAGTGACACTGTGAAAGCATGCTGTGATGACACAGCAGAGGCACAGTGTAAGAACCTCAGAGGCACAACCTGGAAACCTGCCAAGAGGACACTGCAAAGGCTCACCATTGAGACACAATGGAGACACACAGGGGGACACAGCAGAATTTGACTGTGGTGACAAGTGGAGGCACTCCACAGGGGCACTGAGAAGGCATGCCATGCATACTGCAGAGGCACGCTGCAAAGATACCACAAAAGCACACTGCAGAAACACTGCATAACCACGCCACAGAAACACTGTGGAGGCACTCTGCATGAACATTATGGACGCACGCTGTAGAGACAACAGAGAGGCACGCCACAATGACAACACAAAGGCACAATGCAGGACACTACAGAGGCATGTTGTGGGGACACCATGGAGGCATACTTCAGGGACACCATGGATGCATGCCACAGGGACACCTCAGAGGCACACTTCAGGGACACTGCAGAGGCATGCTGCAGAAAAACCACAAAGGCACATCATGGGGACATTGCAGAGGCATACTTCAGGAAGACCACAGAGTCATGACCCAAAATCACCACGGAGGCACGCCATGGGGAAAACACAGAGGCATGCAGTGAGACAATGAGAAGGCATACCATGGAGGCACAACACAGGACACTATGGAGGCATGCCACAGAGACTCTGTGGAGGCACACTGCAGGGACAATGTGGAAGCATGCTGCGGGATAATACAAAGGCACACTACAGGGACACTGTGGAGGCTTGCCAGGGGAACATCATGGGCATGCCACAGAAACACCATGGAGGCACACCACAGCAACAATGCAGAGGAAAGCTATGGTGACACCACGGAGGCACATCACAGTCACACCATGGTGGAACACTGTGGCAACACTGCAGAGGCATTCCATAGCTAACCCACAGAGGCACACTGCTGGGACACCACTGAGGCACACCAGGGGCATACCATGGAGGTTTGTCAGCAGACACCACAATGGCATGTTGTGGGGACACTGTGGAGATATGCCGTAAGTACACCAAGAAGGTATGCCTCAGGGACAACCTAGAGATACCACAGGAACCTGTGGAGGCACACCACAGCCACACCATGGAGGTATAATGTGGGAAACTGCAGAAGTATGCTGCATAGACACCACAGAGGAATGCTGTGGGAACACTGCAGAGGCATGCTGCAGAAACCCTGTGGAGACCAGTCATGGTGACATTGCTGAGGCATGCCATAACACCAAGGTGGTTAGCCATGGAGACATTGAGAAGGCAAGCCATGGGGGCAATGCAGGGAAACCATGGAGACATGCAGGAGGACACCATGGAGGCATACCACAGGGACACCATGGAGTCACAATACAGATACACCGCAAAAGCATACCACTGTGACACTGCAAAAGCATGCCACAATGTCACCATGAAGGCAGGCTGTGGTGACACCTTGGAGGCACGCCACGATGGTACCATGGAGGCATGCCACAGAAACATTGGGGAGACACACCACGGAAGCACCATGGAGTCATGCTGCAGGGACTACATGGAGGCTTGCTGCAGGGACATCACTAAGGCACACCACGGCCACATCACAGAGACATGACACAGAACACTGCTGAAGTACACCACATAGACACTGCAGAGGCACATCTTGGGGCCACTGTAGAAACATGCTGCAGAAACCCTGCAGAGGCCAGTTGCAAGGACATTGCTGAGGCATGCTACAAGGACGCCATGAAGGCTCACTGTGGAGACACCATAGAAACATGCTGAAGCCACATCATCGAGAAATTACATGGTAACATCATGGAGGGATGCTGCTGAAACACCACAGAGGCACACCACAGGAACACCAGAGAGGCACACCACCACCATGGGGCTCCACAGAAGCATGCCATGGCAGCACCACAGAGGCATGCCTCAGAGACACCACAGAGGTAAACAGCAAGGGCTACATGGAGGAATGCAGTGGGGACAATGCAAAGGCACCCCTCAGAGACATTGAGTAGGCACAATGTGGGACATCACAGAAGTACACCATATAGACCCCACAGAGGCACACTGAGGAGGCTGCTGAAACCCTGTGAAAGCCGGTTGTGAGGACATAGCTGAGGCATGCCATAGGCACACTAAGGAGGCTCACCATGGAGACACTTAAGAGGCAGGCCATGAAGTCATGGGGACAATATGGAGGCATGCCATGGGTACATCTTGGCAACATGCCACGAGTACACTGCAATGGCACTCTGCAGCAACATCATGGAGTCACACTGCTGAGACATCTTGAAAGCACACCACAATGACACTGAAGAGGCATGTCATGGGAACCTTGGAGGCATCCCATGGAAACACTGTAGAGGCAGGCCATGGGGGCACTGCAGGGATACATCATGGAGACACCACAGGGGTACGCTACAGGGAAATCACAAAGGCAGGCTGTGTTGACAAGTGGAGGGACCACTGCAGGGAAAGCATCCCACATGAATACTGCAGAGGCACACTGCAGGGACATCACAAGGGTACATTGCAGAAACACTGTGAAGGCACACCACAGAAATACTGCAGAGGCATGCCACATAAACATCACAGAGGTACACCATGGAGATACCATGGAGGCACACTGGGATACAATACGAAGGCACACCGCAATGACACCACAGAGGTATTACACAGGAAACTGTGGAGGCACATTGTGGAGGCATGCCATGGAGAAATCGCAGAGGCACACCATGGAGGCATGCCACGTGGATACCTCAAGATCACACCATGGGGACACTGCAAAAGCATGCCACGGAAACTGTGCAGAGGCCAGTTGCAGGTACATTGCTGAGGCTCACTGCTGGGACAAAAAGGAGGCTTACCCTGGGGACACCGAACAGGCAAGCCAGAGGGACAATGCAGAGGCATGATGTAAGGACACCTAAGAGGCAAGCCATGGAGACACCATGAAAGCACGCTATGGGAATATCATGGAGGCAGGTTACAGGTACACTGTTAAGGCTTGCTGTGGGGATACCACAGAGGCACACCATGGAGACACCAGGGAGGCATGCTGCAGGGACATCATAGAGACACCATGAGGACAACATAGAGGCACAGCACAGAATACCATGGAAGCATGCCAAGGGGACACTGAACAGGAACAACACAGGATGCTGCAAAGGCACACTGTGGGGACACTGCAAAGGCAGGCCACAGGGACACTGCAGGATCACACTGCAGGGGCACCATGAAAGCATGCCATGGGGACATCAAGGGGGTACACCACTGGGACACTGCAGAGGCATGCCACAGGGACACCATGGAGGTATGTCACAGGTATATCACAAAGGCACACCACAGATACACCCTGGAGGTCTCTGCAGTCAAACAGTGGTGGCATACCACAGTAACAATGTGGAGGCACACCATGATGACACCACAGAGGCATGATATGGGACACCATAGAGGCATGCCATGGAAATACCAAGGAAGCATGCCACAGGGACACCATGGAGGCATACTGCAAAGGCACACTACAGGGACTCAGTGTGTTGAGACATTGCAGAGGCACCCAGTGACTGATGCAAGTTGTGGGGATATTGCTGAGGCATGCCACGGTGACACTGTGGAGGCACACTGCGAAGACATCACAGAGACCTGCTACAGGAGCACCACAGAGGCACACCGTGAGGACAATGCAGAGGCACACCTCAGCGACACCATGGACAAGCCATAGGAACACCGTGGAGGCATGACGTCAGACACCATAGAGGCATGCCATGAGTACACTGAGAAGGCACACTTCATGGACAATGAAAGGCACACAGTATAGACACTGAGGAGGAATGCTGTGGGGACACCATGAAGGCATGCTGCAGAAACTCTGTGGAGGCCAGTTGTGGCAACATTGCTGAGGCACTCCATGGGGTCACTAAGGAGGGTCACCACAGAGACAATGACAAGGTAAGTCATGGGTACAATGTGGAGGCATGCTGCCAGGACATCTCAGAGGTATGCAGTTGAGACACCCCAGAGGCATATCATGGGGACACCGTGGAGGCACGACATGGGTATGTCATGGCAACACTGTGGAAACACACCATGGTGACACCACAGAGGCAAGCCATGGTGACACCTTGGAGGTATGCCACAATGACACTGCAGAGGCATGACACAGGACGCTGTAGAGGCATGCCACAAAAACACTGCGGAGTCACACTGAGGGGCTACATGAAAGCATGCCATGGGGACACTGCAAAGGTATACTGCAGCCACACCTGGGAGGGATTATGTGAGTATGCCACATAGACCCCATAGAGGAATGCCTTGGTGACACTGCATAAGCATGTGCGGAACCCTGCAAAGGCCAGTTGCAAGTACATTGCTGAAGCATGCCACAGGGACACAGAGGAGGCTCACTGCAGAGATAGCATGGAGGTACACCACAGTCACACTGCAGAGGAATGCTACTCGAACACCGTGGGGACACTGCAGGGGAATGTCACAGGGACACCACAGGCACACTGCAGGAACACAGCAGAGGCACGCCATGGAGACACCACAAAGACATTCCACAGGGACCCCATGGAGCCATGCAATGGGGACAATGCAAAGACACCCCATGGGGACATTGTAGAGGCACACCACAACCACACTGCAGAGGCACAACGTGGGACACCATGGATGTATGTTGCATAGACACCACAGAGGCACTTTGGGAACACCATGAAGGAACACTGCAGAAACACTGCAGAGACCAGTGGCAGGGACATTACTGAGACATGCCACAGGCACACCAGAGAGGCTCACCATAGAGACACTTAAGAGGCAAGCCACAGGGAAAATGCAGAGGCACACCATGGGTACATCTTGGCAGCACCCCATGGCTACATCACAATGGTATGATGTGGTAACACATGGAGTCATGGCACAAAGGCACCACAAAGGCACTTTGTGATGACACTGTGGTAGGTGTGCTGTGGAAACATGGCAGAGGCACACCATGGGGACACTACAGAGGCATGCTGTGGAGACACCACAGAGGCACACCACAGGGACACCATAGAGGCAGTTGGTAGTGACACGCAGAGGTATGCCACAGAGACACTGAGAAGGCATGCCATGCAGATACCATGGAGGCATGCTGTGGGATACCATAGAGGCATGTCACAGAAACACTGTGAAGGCATGCCATGGGGACACTGCAAAGACATGCCGCAGAGACAAAGCAAAGGCCCACCACAATGACACCATGGAGGCACAACACAGGATTCCATTGAGGCACATCATGGGGACATTGTAGAGGCACACTGTAGGGAAATCACAGAGGCACACTGTGGGGACACTACAGAGGCCAGTTGTGGGGACACCTCAGAGGCACCCAGAGGGGATACCACAGAGGCACACTGCAAGGAAACAACAGAAATACACTGTGGGGAAACTGTGGAGGCACGATGTGGGGACATTGTGGAGGCATGCTGTGGGGACTCTGCAGAGGCAAGTCACAAAATTACCAGAGGCACGCCATGGGAACAATGAAGAGGCATGCCATGGGACAACAAAAAGGCACCCCATGGGGACACTGTGGAGAGACAACGTGGGACTCCGCAAAGGCATGCCATGGAGACACTGTGAAAACACACCATTGGGACAATGTGGGGGCACTCCTTGGGATACCACAAAATCACACTGTGGGGACGTGAAGGCACACTGTGGGAATACTGAGGAGGCACACCGCAGTCACATCATGGAGAAATGTTGCAGCAACACCCTGGAGGAGAGCCATGGCCAACGCCCTGGAGGATGGCCATGGGAACACTGCAGAGGCACACCACAGCCACACCATGGAGGAATGCTGCTGGGATACCATGAAGGCAAGCCATGGGCACACCACAGAGGCATGCTGTGGGTACACCATGGGGGCACAATGAGGGACACCACAGAGGCACACCACAGAGACACTATGGAGGCAAGCCATGGGGACATGATGGAAGCATGTTGCTGGACACCATGGAGGCATGCCACGAGTACACTAAGGCATGCTTCAGGGACAACACAGAGGCATACTATGGGGACACCCCAGGCCTGCATTCCATGATATTCCCTGCTCGGGGTGGTATGGTCCCATGATCTCCATGTGGCTTGTGGCATGGTCCCATGATGTCCATGTGGCTTGATCTTGAGGTGTCCTCGTGGCATGTCTCTTAGGTGTCTCCAGGGCCTCCGTGTTGTCCCTGTGGTGTGCCTCCATGGTGGTTTTAGGCCTGCCTCCATGGTATCCTCTGCAGACACCACAGAGGTACACCATGGGTACATAGCAGAGGTGTGCCATGGGTACACTATGGGGCACAATGCAGGACACTGTGGAGGCACACTGAGGTGACACCACAGAGGCAAGTTATGAGGACACCACAGAGGCACACTGCCAGACACTGCAGAGGCATTACATGAGTACACTGAGAAGGCAAGCCTCAGGGACAATGCAGAGTCATGCCACAGGGACACCATGGAGGCAAGTCTCAACCACACCACAGAGGCACAATGTAGGACACCACATAGGTGTGTAGAATAGACATCATGAAGGAATGCCGTGGGGACACCATGGAGGCACACTGCAAAAACCCTGTGGAGGCCAGTTGTGGCAACACTGCTGAGGCATGCCATGGGGACACCAAGGAGGCTTACTGTGGAGACACTGAGAAAGTAAGCCATGAGGACAATGCAGAGGCACATTACCAGGACTCTGCAGAGGGATCTTAGATGTCCCTGTAGTGCACCACAGTGTTGTTCTTGTGCTGTGCCTCTATGGTATCCTCATGGTGTGCCTCAGCAGTGTCCCTCTGGCATGCCTCTGGGGTATCCCCAGGTCTTCCTTCGAGGTGTCCTCATGGTGTGCCTCCATGGTATCCTGGGGCCCGCCTCTTAGTGTACCCGTGGCATTTCCCCACGTGGTCACCATGGCTCATCCTCAAGTTGTTCCTGTGGCATGCCTTCAAAGTAACCCCATAGTGTGCTTTCACAGTGTCCCCACAATGTGCCTCCATAGTGGCCCTGTGGTGTGCCTATGTGCTCTCCTTGGCCATACCTCTGCAGTGTGCTTGTGGTATGCTCCCATGGTGTCCCTGTGGCTTGCCCTCAAATTATTTCCATGGCATGCCTTTGTGGTGTGCTAGCATCTTGTCACCCAAGTGTCTCCATGGTGTGCCTTTGCCATGTCCTGATGGTGTTTCTTCACATTGTCCTCACTTCATTGCTGTGCAGTATCCCTGCAACATGACCCTTCAGTGTCCCCGAGCCTTCTTCCGTGATGTCCCTATGTTGGGAGCTGGCCATGGAAGCCCACTGAACATTAGGGATCAGGACGGGCCATTGAGCTTTCTTCCATGATGCCCCTATGTTGGGAACTGGCCATGGAGGCCCACTGAACATTAGGGATCAGGAAGGGCCATTGACCCCGAGACCACTAGGATGTGTTTGGGAGTTGTTGACCCATTCCCTCCCTCCTTTTTCACTTGGCACTACAACCAGAAAAGGCTCCTGCTGCCTCTGGCAGAAAACTCTGAGACTGGAACATACACAGCTAACTTGGGAGTCTATCATTCCCATTTTCCACAGTTTATGATTTTTGCTTTAAAACAATTTAAGTTTCACTTTGAGTAACATTGAGGCGCCTTAGTGCAGGTCACAGGTTCTCTTGATGTGATTTTAGAAATTTATAGATATAAGTTTTAGGAAATAGTTTATATAAATTGAAGAAAATTTAGGTAACCATTTAATTGTAGAAGTGTGGTTAGTTTAGTTTGATTTGGGGGGGGGGACAGTGAAGTTTGAATTAGGCCAGCTGGTGTTAGGAGAGTGTAACCATAGCAGCGGTTGTTTTAATAGAAACTAGTTTGAATTAGCACAGAATAGTAGAAGTTAATAATTCATTATGGTGGTTTCAGGTTTAGACATTGAGTGATGCTATTTCAAGATGCAGTAGTTGTAATACAATTAAGGGCACATAAGAAACTGGTTTAGGGAACATTAATCAAGCATAAGAAACAAAAAGACAATTTGTGGTTGTTCTTCCTCATGTATGAAAAAACATTTGCTTGAGAGTGGGGGGTGTCCCTTGTGCACCTGGACCTGTTCATGTGAAAGGCACATTCTACCTTTTGTGTCCTGCGATGATGACTTTGCAAAATTTGGGGATAAAAGCCCTTGGATAACACTCAATAAATGGTGTCTGCTCACTCTGAACAGTAGTCCAGTCTCTTTCTTTCTCCCCTAGTAGCCTACTCCATCTCACCTCCAGGAACCCCTGGCCTTGCAGGGGCTGAACTCCAGCACTTAGCACCTGAACAGGGAACTGGAAAGTAAGCTTTCTTCTCCTTTTCAGGATGGATAGGATCTTACCCAGGGTGCTGCAGACCCCTCTGCAGAGACAAGCAGAGCAAGGATGGGTAAGCATAGTTTTTGTGAAGCCAGAGCCATGATATAATCATAGGCCAGAGAAAATCCAAGGAACGAAAAATGTTTATCAGTATATTAATGAATACTTTGTCTGAACGTGGAACTAAGGTCTCTTCTAATGATTTAGCTCATGTTTTTTGTATTTTGTTCATGAACAATGTCCATGGTTTCCTGAAGAAGGTACGGTAAATTTGGATTCCTGGGCCAAAGTTGGGGAATAACTAAAATTGTGTTACACACAGCCTGGTCCTGAGAAAGTGCCATCTAATGCTTTTGTTTTGTGGAATTTAATTAAAGATGCTTTAGATCCACAGCATGACTATGTGAAATTTCCTTCCAAAAAAGCTGCTGATGATGATGATGAGGAGGAAACTCCTTTTCACTGCTGCTTTGGCACCTCCTTTATATGATGACAAATTATCTTCACAGGATAAAGCTGAGTTAGAGGATGAAGCAGAAAAATACCATAAACAAAAATATCCTGATGATAACACTAATGCATGTTTTTTCAAAGCTCCTCTTCCTAAGGTAGAGGTAAGAAAATCAGATTCTGCATCCGGTTGTGTTCCCCCTTTCTAATTGGTATGCAGGGTGCTCAAGCAGAGGCAGAGAAGGAAGGAGATTTCAGTTTATCAGCATGTTTTCAGTGCTTTATTCCACCAATACTGATGAGGTAGACACAGTTCAATGGGAACCCCTGCCATACAAATTGGTAAAAGAACTAAGAGGCATGTTCACAGTATGGTCCTTTGGCTCCTTATACAGTTACTGTTTTGCATCAGTTTGCTACTTGGTGAATGACTGCCCCTGATTGGCAGCAATTGGCTAAGAGTTGTCTATCTGGAGAAGCCTATTTACTGTGAAGAACAGAATATGAGGACCAAGCTCAAATTCATATGACTCAAAATCAAAATCGTCAGTCAGGTACATTTGTTATCATTAAAGATATGCATACAGGAACTGGGCTGTATGCTACAAATACTAGCCAAACGATATTACCTAGAGAAGTCCTGATTCAGATAAATTGCTGTGCTGTCACTACCTGGTAAAAATGCCTGCTGATTCTACTCAAACCTCCTCTTTGTCTGAAATAAAACAAAAAAGCAGATGAAAACTATGAGAATTTTGTCTCCAGACTGACCACTGCTATCAACTGGGTAATTTCTAGTGAAGAAGCAGCAGAAATTTTAATTAAACAATTGGTTTTTGAAAATGCTAATAACACTTGCCAGGCCTTGATTAGACCAGTAAGAAAAACCGGACAAATAACTGATTATGTTAGAAAATGTGCGAATGTAAGTCCGGCTTTTATGCAAGGCATGGCTGTAGCCGCCGCCTTAAAGGGAGAAAGCTTTTCTCAAATTGTTCAAGGTATGCGGGGCAGTAACAAGCAAAAGAATATCTCATTACAGTCTTGCTTTAACTGTGGTCAAGTCGGACACATTAGCAGAAACTGTCCGGCTAAGCAAGGTATGGCTAGTTTACAAGACACACCATCGCCACCTACTGAGGCTACTCAACCAAAAACACTGTGTCCTAAATGTCAAAAAGGTAATTATTGGGCAAAAGAGCGTTGGTCTAAATTTCACAAAAATGGCACTCCTTTAATTCAGCAACAAGTCATCCCGGTTCAGGGAAATGACCAGAGGGGCCAGCCCTGGCCCCAGATAACAATAGGGGCAGCCTTCGCCATGAACCCGTTCATTCCTTTTGTTCCATCACACAGCTCATCCAAGCCACCCCAGGGAGCACAGAACTGGACCTCTGTTCCTCCACCACAATATTAACCCTGGTTGTTCCGGTAACCCCAATTCCAACAGGAATTAAGGGCCCTCTCCTGGAAGGAATAGTGGGTGTGATATTAAGCAGAAGTTCCTTGTCCCTGCAAGGAATTTCCATTATTCCTAGAGTGGTGGTTTCGGATTACACAGGGGAAATCCAGGTGCTTATTGCTCCCCCTAATAAGACTGTGCAGTTTAACAAAGGTCAGAGAATAGCCCAGTTTCTGCTCCTGCCTTACATAAAGCAGGTAAAACTTTAACTAACCTGCCAAGGGGTGACTCTGGATTTGGTTCTAGCAATGTTGCTTTTGGGCTTCAGGAAGTTACTAATTCCAGACCTCTAAAAGATTTATATATAAAGGGGTTAAAATTAAAGGCTTGTTAGACACCGGAGCTGATGTTTCCTATATTGCCAGGAAGGATTGGCCTGCTTCATGGCCAACTCAAATGGCTCCTTAGGGACTTATAGGCATTGGTCGAGAAGCCTCAGTGGCTAAAAGTTCTCAAATTTTAAATTGGACAGAAAATGAGACTTCAGAAACTTTCTTCCCATATGTTATTTCATCTATCCCCTTTACATTATGGGGAAGAGACATTCTTGCTCAAATGGGCATGCTTTTATATAGCTCTAATGACACAGTTTCAGCACAAATGCTACAAATGGGCTATGATCCCTTTAAGGAACTTGGCAAAGATGGACAGGGAATGCAGGAACCTGTACAAGTTAATGAAAAGACAAATCGAGCTGGCATTGGCTATCCAAATTTATCCTAAGGACCATTGTTCCTGAAACTGCCGACCCTATTATCCGGAAACACGACAAACCAGTTTGGGTGGAACAATGGCCCATGCTCTTGGAGAAACTTAAGGCAGCTAAAGAACTAGTTCAGCAACAATTAGAGGCTGGTCATATAGAGCCTTGTACCAGCCCTTGAAACACTCCTATTTTTGTCATTAAGAAAAAATTTGGTAAAAGGAGACTTTTACAGGATTTAAGAGCTATTAATGCTACTATGGAAGCCATGGGAGCATTGCAGCCTGGATTGCCATCCCCAACCACTATACCTGTTAACTTTCATATTATAGTCATTGATTTACAGGACTGTTTCTTTACTATAACTTTAAGCCCAGAGGATTGTAAATGATTTGCATTCAGTTTACCCTCCGATAATTTAAAGCAATTTTTTCAAAGATTTCAATGGCATGTTCTGCCACAAGGAATGAAAAACAGCCCCACCTTGTGTCAGAAGTATGTGTATGCTGCCTTGCAAGGTATTAGAAGTCAATACCCTAATCTCTATTTAATCCATTATATGGATGATATTTTGCTGGCTCACGAGAATCTGCCCCTTTTACATAATATTCTTAATGAATCTGTGACTGCTTTAACTGATTGTGGTTTAAAAATTTCCCCCAAAAAAATTCAAGCCAATCCTCCTTTCACATATCTTGGCCGTGTATTACATACACAAACAGTAAGTCACCAATCCTTACAATTGCAAAAAGATCACTTAGTGATATTAAATGATTTCCAAAAATTTGGGGGGGATATTAATTGAATTAGACTCTATTTACATATTACCACGGTGGACTTAAAACCTTTGTTCAATATTTTACAGGGGGATTCTTCTCCCAATTCTAACAGAATTCTAACATCAGAGGCCAAAGAAGCCTTATCCCTTGTGGAAAAGGCTATTGAGTCTCAAAAGGTTAAAAGAGTAGACTACAGCCTGCTTTGGGACTTAATTATTATGACACTCTCCATACTCCCACAGGATGTCTGTGGCAAGAAGTGCGGATGGAATGGCTCCATCTCCCAGTGTTATCTAAGAAAATATTGACTTCTTATCTTTACTTAGTAGCCTTACTTATAACCAAAGGGAGGCATAGAAGTGTTGAATTATTTGGACATCATGTGCACAATATAATTGTTTCTTATGATAAATTTCAATTTCAGACATTGTTTCAAATTAATGACAATTGGCAAGTAACTTTAACTGATTATAGGGGACAAGTTTTGTTTCATTTACCTAAATGTCCATTGCTACAATTTGTAAAGCAAAACCCTATAATCTTTCCTCACAAATGTTCCTCAACTCCCCTTGAGGGGTCAGCCTGGATCTTTACTGATGTCTCATCTAATGGGAAAGCCATAACAATCATTAATAATGAGTCTCATGTGCTGGAAACCTCTGAAACTTCACAACAAAAAACTGAATTAAGGGCAGTTTTATATGCTTTCACAGCACTGAAAGACTCTAAATTTAATTTATATACTGATTCTTGCTAAATTAAAGGACTGCTTCCTCATATTGAAACACCTACTATTCTTATTAACAAAACTACATTTTTGGAGCTGTTTACTCAATTACAACAACTAATTAGTGACAGGAAGTAACGGTTCTTTATGGGCCTTATTAGATCTCATTCTGGCCTTCCTGGTCCTTCCCACCAAGACAATCAATTGTCTGATAGTTTAACCAGATCCACCATATGTGCTGCTATGGAACCTGAAGCAGTAACTCAAGCTCAGATTTCTTATAAAATTCATCATCAAAATGCTACTGCCTTATGTTACCAGTTTCATCTACCTAGAGAAGCAGCCAGACAAATTGTTAAGAATTGTCCAGCTTGTCCTACTTTTGTTAATGCTGCTCCAACAGGAGTAAATCCTAGAGGACTTAAACCTAATGTTTTATGGCAAATTGATGTTACTCATTTTCCCAGTTTTGGGAAATTATCTTATTTACATGTCACTGTGGAAATATTTTCTCATGTTATTTGAGCTTCAGCAAGAACTTGAGAAGCCTACAAGGACATGGTACAACATTTATTCTTTTGTTTTTCACAGCTAGGTATACCAAAGCGACTGAAAACTGATAATGGTCCTGCATATACATCTAAATCTTTTCAACAGTTTTGTTCCCAATTTAATATTTCTCATTCCACAGGAATTCCTTACAATCTGCAAGGTCAAGTCATAATTGAAAGAGTCCACCAAACTTTAAAAAATCAAATAAATAAATTACAAGAAGGGGAGTTTAAGTATAGCTCTCCTCACCATATTTTAAATCATGCTTTATTTGTTATAAATCATTTAAATTTGGATTCTTCAGGCAATTCAGCTATGAGTAAACACTGGAATCCAGAAGGAAATGTTAAACCTATGGTGAAATGGAAGGATCTCCTTACAGGCCAATGGAAAGGGCCTGACATATTGATAGCCAGTGGGAGAGGCTATGCTTGCATAATTCCAAAGGACGAATCTACTCCTGTTTGGATTCCTGATCAATTTATTCGACATGCCTCCATTGACCCGGTGACCAAGACGAGTGGTAAGGATACTACCAATTCAGAGGAACACTAGACATGACAACATGCCTCCTGATCACTGGGAGAAGGAACTTCCCTCATTGTTTCAGGAACACCAATTCCCTGCCAAGCCAGAATTTCAACATGACTCACCAAAGGTGGGAGAAACTTTGAACCACCAGATGAGAAATCTTTCGCTACAGGATGAGCATATTCCTCATCCTTGGCTGTCCCATACAAGATGACAAGCTGCCAGATGTAATGTTTTCAGTGCTTGCCATTCACTATTAGCAACGTGGGAACAAATGGAATCTTTGGTTGAAGAAGCAGGAGAATTGGTAACCTCTCAACATATCCCTATTAGTCTGGTAACTATATTTCTGGCTATGATAACTATTTTTATGACTCAAGTCAGTCCGGTCTATGCAGTTGATGCCAATAAAACCTATTGGGTCCATAGGCCCAATCCTCCAACACTTCAGCCAGTTACTTGGGATAATGAAATCATTAATGTGTTTACTGACCCTCCCCAGTTAATAGGGGGACCTGCTTTATTATGCTCAAATAAAGCACGTTATTAATAATAATTTTTCTTATGAAGGACATTCTTGTTCACCTCCCATTTGTTTTTATGAAAATTCAGCTTTCAATAATTTTTGAGCATCTTGTTTAATGTCTATTCTAAAGTCTTTAATCACTGATAGTCCTACCCAGAGCAATAATATAGAAGATTGGTGGATCAAAATGCTAATGCATGGAGGAACTGATCCCCGTCGTGTCACGAGAACTTCGTCCCCATCTAACATATACATTTGCTCTCCTAATAATACTGAGAAAGACTATTTACTCATCCAACAAGACACTGGGTATCCAAAGTGGAGAGAGTGCATTTATGAATCTAAAGTGGACTATTCCATATATGGTGAAAGACTATCTATTAGTGACTGTGGTCTTAATTTATGACCCTACTCTACTACTTCCACTCCATCCCCTGCTTGGCAGCATATTAATAGATGGGTACCCCCAGTATTAATGACTACTATCGGGAATAAACAAATTGTTCAACCTTACTTATGGAGGGCCCTTGCTGCCCTGAAACCAGTTGTTTTAGCCCAACCATGTAGGGGAGCTCGTACTGATAAAATAACAGCTTGCTTACAATCCCCTTATGTTTTTCTTGTATGGAATCAATATCAAACTGTTAAAATTGATTATCACAATAATGTTTATAAGGTGTCTTGTGCAAAATGTATTTTAACTAACTGTTTAACTGATGCCTTTTATAAAGGTTTTGTAATCTTAAAACAACCTCCGTATTTAATGGTTCCAGTACAACTGTTATCTCGCTGGTATGATGAATATGGTTTACAAACCTTGTATGAGGTTAATTCTCTTCTGAAGAAAAGACAAAAAAGGTTTTTAACCACTTTAATCTTGGGAATTACAGCCCTAATAGCTGTTGCTACTTCAGTAACAGTTTCAGCTGTGGCTTTAGCTAAGGAGATTCACACAGCTACCTTCACTGATCATTATCTAAGAATGTTTCTATAGCCTTAGCTACCCAAGAGATTATTGATCACAAGCTAGAGAGCAAAGTTAATGCCTTGGAAGAAGCAGTTCTAGCTATAGGACAAGAACTTGTGACTTTAAAGATTAAGATGGCTCTTCAATGTTACTCTGAGTTTAAATCGATTTGCCTAACTCCTTTAGAGGTAAATACATCTGTCCACAAATGGGACAAAATTAAAAATCATATTCTTGGAATTTGGAATCATTCAGACTTGAGTATAGACCTTATTAAATTGCATCAGGAAATTCAAGACATGACGGTTGCTGAACAGCAATTCTGGTCTACCGAATTGGCACGTTCTATATTTACTAATTTTTCTTCATTCATTGATCAAAAATCATTGATGTCTACATTCATTAATGTGGGCATTTGTGAAGCAGTGATTCTTTCGTTGCTGTATCTACTTCCAATCATCTTCAGTGTTAAAGAAGAGCTTATCTCAGCTCAACATGGAGTTCCATGGTTTTGTGCTTAAAAATAAAAAGGGGGAGATGTTGGGGGTCGGCCATGGAGGTCCACTGAGCGTTAGGGAACAGGAAGTGCCATTGACCCCAAGACCACTAGGATGTGTTCGGGAGCTGTTGACCCTATTCTCTCCCTCCCTTTTCACTTGGCACTACAACCAGAAAAGGCTCCTGCTGCCTCTGGCAGAAAACTCTGAGACTGGAACATACACAGCTAACTTGGGAGTCTATTGTTCCCATTTTCCACGGTTTATGGTTTTTGCTTTTAAACAATTTAAGTTTCACTTTGAGTCACATTGAGGAGCCTTAGTGTAGTTCACAGGTTCTCTTGATGTGATTTTAGAAATTTATAGATATAGGTTTTAGGAAATAGTTTATGTAGATTGCAGAAAACTTAGCTAACCATTTTATTGTAGAAGTGTGGTAAGTTTAATTTGATTTAGGGGAGCAGTGAAGTTTGAATTAGGCCAGCTGGTGTTAGGAGTCAAGACGGAGAGAAGAGACCACTTGGAGGCAGTTCTTCTGGGAACAGTCTGATCAGGACGGAAGCCAATTTTATTCAAACCTTTTCCAACTTATATACCATTTTCTATACCCTCCAGCAGTGTGATAATCACTTGCTGGGGGCGTACAAGTTCCGTGCTTTTCAAACCATGCATCACAAGACCATCACAAGATTAACAAGTTCCAAGCAAACAATTCAAATTCCATGATTCATGACGTGCTTCACAAAACTTATATTAAAATCACAGGTGCACAATTTCAATACAGATTGTTCAAAGTGTTTTCCATAATGTTCAATAAACCATTCATATTATACTCTTTGTTCTAAACCCTGATTAATACAAAATCTTTCTAAGTTAACTCTAGGTTCAATCCAAGTTCACCGACTCCTAATATTTTTTAATGATTGATATTATCAACTTAATACTATACATAATCTATAAGTTTACTTAAATGACTTAATTTTTTATTTACTCCATTAACCTATTATGATTCAACATAGTGTCCTGTAATTCTATAACAATTAAAACTTATTCTTAAACTATAAAACCTAACCATGACTTAAGTGAATTTCCTATGTCTAAACTTTAATTTTTATATAATCTAATGATTGGCCTTTAATACTATGCTATATCCTATTAAGCTAATACCTTATCATTAAATCTTATAATTATCATTAATGTATGATGTTTAAAATCATAACACTATAATTCTCATTCTATTCTAATAAAACTATGACTTTAACCCAAAACTTAAATCTTTTTTCCTAGTATATTAATACATGGCTACGTGTAAAATTTCCTATTGTCATATTAGAAGCAAAAACAACACCGTTGGGAAAATTTTGGTATACTAATCAAAGGATCTTAAAATTGGCCTACAGGAACAGGAACTAAAGTCATAATCTGAGAAAAGGAAACTTAAAAGCTTAAACAAAACTTAAAAGTTTTCTATGAATGCTTATTACTGTTTAAATCTTTTCCGATGGAAATTGTATCGTCTTAAATGTATGTTTTATCCAAACAAGTCTATTCTAAAAATCAAATAGTAGCTGTCACACTCTTGGATAATGGACTGCACGGTTACCATGACAATGGCCACGGGCTGAAGCAAACAGAGTTTCGGCATGTAACGAAAGTAGAAAAACTAGAAAAAACGTTCTGCCTAGCTAGAGGCAGGGCAATAAAACTATTATGGTAATTTAGTTTCTAATCTTAACTCTAGGAGAAACTGCCTACAGGAACAAGAGCTGACTAACCAGTCTACCAGGAAATAGAAGTTAAAAAATATCTAGAAAGAAGTAAAACTTAGAAGGGGAAAGGTCATATAAAATAATTCTGCTGTGCAACTTTCCATCAGGTGTATAGAGATTTACTTATAAGTTTTACTGCCATGTATGCACACTGGTCACTAATCACACGCCAATATTATAGGTATAACTAATATCCTATGTCAGAGGCAATCTTCCAGATGGGCCTTTACAGGCCTCAGCCATGTAGCTATAGATGTTGGCTCCCAACATATCCCCATGGCATGCCTCTGTGCAGTAATCACAGCATGTCTCTGCAGTGTTTTTGTAATGTCACTCTGCAGTGTCCCTAAGGCATGCCTCCATGGTGTCTCTGTGATATGCCTTTACGATGTCCTTGGGTGTGCCTTTGCGATGTCCCTGGGACTGCCTTCATGGTGTCCTGCTGCATACCTCTTCAGTTTCCCTGTGGTGTGACTCTGTGGTTTCCCTGGGACTGCCTTTTGGTATCCCCAAGGAGTGTGTCTGCAGGATCCTCATGGCATGTCTCCACAGTGTCTGTGTGATGTACCTTCATGTTGTCCTCATGGTGTGCTTCCACAGTGTCCCTGCTGCATGATCTGTGGTGTTCTCAGTGTGCCTCCTTGGTGTCCTTGACTGGTCTCCATGGTATACCAGTGATGTGCCCCCGTGGTTTTCCCATGGCTTGCCCCCAAGTATCCCCATGGCATGCCTTCACAGTGTCTCCATGGCATCTCTCTACATTCTCCCTATGGCATGCCTTCATGGTGTCCCCACACCATGCCTCCGGAGTATTTCCATGGCATGCATCTGTAGTTTCCCTGAAGTTTCCTCCATGATGTCCCAGTGGCTTGCCTCAGCAGTGTCCTCACAGCATGCCTCCATAGTGTCTCCATGGCATCTCTATGCAGTGTTCCCATAGCATGCCTTTATGGTGTCCTCACAGCATGCCTCTGTCGTGATTCCAAAGCATGCATCTGTGGCATCCCCAAGTTTTCCTCTGTGACATCCCTGTGGCTTGCCTCAGTGGTGTCCCCACAGCACGCCTCTATGTTGTTTCTGGACCTGCCTCTGTGATGCCCCCTCAGTGTGCTTTCACAGTGTCTCTGCAATGTGCCTCTGTGGTGTCCCCACAATGTGCCTCCGTGATGTTGCCATAACATACCTCTGTGGTGTTCCCTTGGCATGACTCTGTATTGTTCCTGGGCCTGCCTCCACAGTGTCCCCATGACATGTCCCCACAGTGACCATATGCTTTGCCTCTGAAGTGTCCTCACAGCAGGCATCTGGGGTGTCCCTGGACCTGCTTCCATGGTATCCCTGTGGCATGCCTCCATGGTGTTTTTGGATCTGCCTCTGTGGTGTTCCTGTGACATGTCCTTACAGAGTCCCCATGGTGTACCTCCGCAATGTCCTTGTGGAGTACCACTGTGATATGCCTGGTCCTGTCTTTGTGGTGCCATTAGGGCTGCCTCTGCAGTGTTCTCATGGCATGCCTCCACAGTGTCCCTGCATCATGCCTTTGCAGTGTCCCGCAGCATGCCTCAGCAATGTTAACACAGGGTGCCTCCATGGTATCCTCGAGGTATACCTCTGTGGTGTCTCTGTAGGGTGACTCCATGGGATCCCTGCATTATCCCTCTGTGATGTCCCCATGACGTCAGTCCATGGTGCCCCTGTAGTATGCCTCTGCAGTATTTCCATGACATGTCTCTGCCATGTCCTCACAATGTGCCTTTTCAGTATCCTTGAGGCTGACTTCACATTGTCTCTGCAGCATACCTCTGCAGCGTTCCCATGTTGTGAATCTGTGGTGCCCCTGGGTCTGCCTTTGTGGTGTCCTTATGGTGTGCCTTCATGGAGTCCCCACAGTATACCTCCATGGTGTCCCCATGTTATGCCTTCATATTGTCCCCACAGTTTCTTTTCACATTGTGCCCATGGTGTGCCTCTGTGGTATTTTCATGACGTGCCTCCATGGTGGCCTCAGGCCTACCTTTGCAGGGTACCCAAAGTGTGCTTCCAGTTTCCTTGCAGTTTGCCCCCAAGGTGTTCCCACAGTATGCCTCTGTAGTGTCTCTGTGGCATGCTTCCATGGTATCCCCACAGTGTGCCTTCCTGGTGCGTTCATGGTAGTGCCTCCAGTGTGTTTCTGCAGCATGCCTCTTGTGGTGTCTCCCAGCTTGCCTCCATCATGTCCTTGAAGCTTACCTTGGTGGTGTCCCCCTGGCATGCCCCCACAGTGTTTCTGGGCCTATCTCAACATGTCCCTGCAGCATGCCCCCATGTTGTCCCTGCAGTGTACCTCCAGGGCCTACCTCTATGGTGACCCTGTGGTGTGCCTCCATGGTATCTCTGAGGGGTGCTTCTGCAAAGTCCCCTCAGCGTGCCTCTGTGGTGTCCCCACAGTGTGCTTCCATGGTGTCTTTGTTGTGTGTTTCTACATTGTTCCCAGTTTTGCCTCTGCAATATCCCTGTGGCATGCCTCTGCAGTGTCCCCAAGAATGCCTCCACAGCATCTGTTGCATGTTTCAATGGTGTTCCCACAGCATCATTTTGGGGTGTCCCCACAGCATGCCTTTGGGGTGTCCCCAGGCCGGCATTCAAAATGTTCCTTCAGCCTGCCTCTGAAGTGTCCCAACAGTGTGCTTCCAGGTTGTCCCCAGACCTGCCTCCATTGTGTCTCCACAGCATGCCTCCACAATGTCCCTGTGGTGTATCCTTGAGCCTGCGTCCATGGTGTTTACATGGTACATCCCCACAGCATCCTTTTGAAGTACCTCCAAGGTGTCCCTATGGTCTGCCTCTGTGGTCTCCCTGGGCCTGCCTCTGCAGTGTCCCTGCAACTTGCTCACTTGATGTCCCTGTGGCTTGCCCCCAAGGTATCCCTGCAGCATTCCACAGTGGTATCACTGTATGCCCCTGCAGTGTCCTCATGGCATGCCTTGGTGATGTCCCTCTTGCATGTCTCTGGGGTATCCCCAGAACTGCCTCCATGGTGGCCTTGTGGCATGTCTCCACAGTGTCCCCAGACCTTTATCCATAGTATACCCATGGCATGCATCCACAGTGTCCTTGTTGCATGACACTTAGGTGTCCCCATGGCACTCCTTTAGGTTGTCCTTTCAACATACCTCTGCAAGTGTCCTTAAGGCATGCCTTTGCAGTGTCCCCAGGCTTGCATCTGCAGTGTCCCCATAGTGTGCCTCTGTGGTGTTTCAACAGTGTATTTCCTGGTTTTCCCCAGGCTTTCCTCCACTGTGTTTCCATGGCATGCCTCCATGGTGTTCATATGCTGTGGCCTAGTGATGTCCTTGAGCCTGCCTCCATGGTGTCTCCAGGCATGTCTCCACAGAGTCCTTTCAGCGTGCCTCTGTGGTGAACCTATGGTGTGTCTCCATGGTGTCCCCAAGCCTGCCTCTGCAGTATTCCTGTGGCTTGTCCACTTGGCATCCCCATGGCTTGCCCCAAAGTGTCCCTGCAATATGCAACAGTGGTGTTCCCACTGTGTGCTTCTGCAGTATCCTCATGGTGTGCCTTGGCAGTGTCACTTTTGCATGCCTATGGGATGTCCTCAGACCTGCCCCCATGTTGTCCTTATGGCATACCTCCATGGTGTTCCTGGACCTTCCCCTGCAGTGTACCCACAATGTGGCCCTGTGATTTCCCTGGGGTTTGCCTTTAAGTTGTCCCCATGGTGTGCCTCCACATTGTCTCTTTGACTAGCCTTTGCAGTTGTTCCCTAGTGTGCTTCATGGTATTCTCACGATGTACCTCTGTGGAATGTCTGCGGCATGCCTTTGTAGTATCCTTAGGCTTGCCATTGCGATGTCCCTGCAGCTTGTCTCCATGGTGTTCCTGTGGTGTGCCTCCAAGGTGTTTCTGAATCTGCCACCATGTGGTCCCCATAGAATGCTTCCAGGGTTTCCCTGAGCCTGCCTCCACAGTGTCCCTGTGGTTTGCGTCTGCAGTATCCCTGAGGTGTGTCTTCACAAAGTCCCCACAACATGCCTCTACAGTGTTCCCTCAGTGTGCTTCTGCAGTGTCCCCATGGCATGCCTCTATGTTGTCCATGGGTCTGCCTTTGCGGCATCCCCATAGTGTGCCTCCATGGTCTCTGTGGCATGCCTCTGTAATGTCCCCTTGGCATGCCTCCACGATGTCCCTGTGGCATGACTCTGCATTGTCCCTGTGATGTGCCTCTGCAGTGTTTCCATAGCATGCCTTTGGGGTGTCCCCAGGCCTGCATCTGTGGTGTCTTCATGGCATGCCTCCATAATGTCCCTGGGTGAGCTCTGCAGTGTTTCCATGGTATCCATTCTAAGTTTCCAGAGGCATGTTTACAGGGTGTTCCTAGGTCTGCCTCTGCTGTGTCCCTGCAGTGTGCCTCTGTGGTGTCCCTGTGATGTGCCTTTGCAGTGTCCCCAAGTCTCTCTCCATGGTATCCCTATGGCATGCCTCTGAGGTGTTCTGGCCTTGACTCCACAGTGTCTCCATGATGTGCCCACTTGATGTCTCCATGGCTTGCCCTCAAGGTGTCCCCATGGTATCCCACTGTGGTGCTCCCATAGTATACTTCTGCAGTGTCCCCGTGGCATGCTTCAGTGGTGTCCCTCGGGCATGCCTCTGGGATGTCCTCAGGCCTCCCTCCATGGTGTCATCATGGTGTGCCTCCACAGTGTCCCAGGCCTACCTCTTCAGTGACCCCATGGCATTTCTCTGTGGAATACCCCTGGTTTGCCCTATGGTTGTCCCCACAGTGTGACTTTGTGATGTCTCTGTGGTGTGCCTTTGGGGTGTTCCCAGTCCTGCCTCAACAGTGTCCCCATGGCATGCCTCCACAGTGTTTCCACAATGTGCCTTCAAAGTGTCCCCGTAGTGTGCCTCTAGGTGTTTTCATGGCTTGCCCCCAAAGTGTGTTTGTGGCATGACTTTGTGTTGTTTCCATGGCTTGCCACCTGGGTGTATCTGTGGTGTGCCTTTGTGGTGTCTCCATGGCATTTCTCTGCATTGTCCCCACTGCATGCCTCTGTGGTGTCCCTGTAGTGTGCTTCCGTGGTGTTTGGGGGCTTGCTTCCACAGTGTCCCTGCAGCATGCCTTCACAGTGGCCCCATGTTGTGCCCCCACAGTGTCCCCATGACTTGCCTCCACAATGTCTCCATAGCATGTCTCTGTGCTGTTCTCATGGTATGACTTTGCAGTGGCCCTGGACCTGCCTTCGTGGTGTCTCTGCAGTGTACCTCTGTGGTGTCCCTGCAGAATGCCTCCATGGAGTCCTAAAGGCATGCTTTCATGGTGTCTCCATGATGTGCCTTTGTATTGTCCCTGCAGTATGCATTTAGTGTCCCTGTGGTGTGCCTCCATGGAGTGCTCACAGCATGCTACTACAGTGTCCCCGGACCTGCCTTTGTGGTGTACCCGCACCGTGCCTCCACATTTTCCCTGTGGCTTGTCCCCAAGGTGTCCCCACAAAGTGCCTTCAAATATCTCTGTGGCATGCCTCTGTGGTGTCCCCACAGTGTGTCTTCGTGGTGTCCTCATGGCATTCCTTTGGGATGTTTCTGCAGCATGTCTCTATGATGTCCCTGACATTACCACCACAATGTCCTTGTGACTTGCCTTATCAGAGTGCCCATGGCATGCCTCCATGGTGTTTCTGGACCTGCCTCCATGTTGTCCCCATGGCATGCCTCCATGTTGTCCCTGTGATATGCCTCAAGGGTTTCCCTAGTCCTGCCTCTGAGATGTCCTCATGGCATGCCTCCGTGGTGTCTCTAAGGCATGCCTCTGTGGAGTCCCAGTGGTATGCCTCCATGATGTCCCCATGGTGTGCTTCTGCAGTGTCCCCATGGTGTGCCTCTACATTTCCCTGTCCCTGCCTCTGTGATATCACTGCAGCGTGTCTCTGTGGAGTCCTCACAGCATGCCTCCACAGTGTCCCTGTGGCATGCTTCTACAGTGTCCCCTCATCATGCCTCCATGATGTTCTCATTGTATGCCTCCATAGTCCCAACAGCATTTCTCCAGGGTGGCCCCACAGCATGCCTCTGTGGTGTCCCCACAGCATGCCTCTGCAGTGTCCCCATGGTATGCCTCTGGCGTGTCCCCAGGCCTGTGTTCATGGTGTCTCCACAGCACACATCTGCAGTGTCCCAGTGGCATGTTTCCATAGTGTCCCCAGGCCTGCCTCCACTGTGCTCCTGTGGTGAGTTTTTGCACTGTCCTTGAGCCTGCATCCAGGTGTCCCCATAGCATGCTTCTGCAGTATCCTTGTGGTGTGCCTATGCGGTGTCCTCATGACATGCCTCTGTGGTGTCCTCGGGCCTTTCTCCACAGTGTCCCTGTGGTGTACCTACTTGGTGTCCCTGTGGCTTGCCTCCAGGGTGTCTCAACAGTGGTGTTCCTGCAGTGTACCTCTGCAGTGTCTTCATGGTATGCCTCAGCAGTACCCCACTTATGTGCCTCTGGGGTGTCCCCAGACCTCCTCTGTGGTGTCCTTGTGACATGCCTCTGTGATGTCCTCAATCCTGTCTCTCAATGTAATTTTGGCATTTTCCCATGGGTCCCTCAAGTTGTCCTCATGGCTTGCCGTCACAGTGCCTCTGCAGCATGCCTCCAAGGTGTTCCGGAGTTTGCCTCCACTATGTCCCCACAGCTGCCTCTGCAGTGTCCCTACAAGTGCCTCCATTATGTCCCCATGGCATGGCTTTATGGTGTCTCTGGACATGCCTCTGCATTGTCCTTGTAGCATATCCCTGCAGAATCTTCATAGCTTGCCCCAAGATGTTTCCATGGCATGCCTCTGTTGTGTCCCTGTGGCATGTTTTTGTAGTGTCCCCATGGCATACTTTTGGGATACCTCCAAGCCTTCCTCTGCAGGGTCCCCACTGTGTGTCTCGGTGGTGTCCCTGGGCTTGCCTCTGGAATGTACCCATGGTATATCTCTTCAGAGTCCCTAAGCATGACTGCATTGTCCCCGGGCCTGCCTCAGCAATGCCCTGCAGTGTGCCTTTGAAGTTTTCTCTTGGCATGTCACCACAGTGTCCATGCAGGTTGCCCTCAAGTTGCCCCCATGGTCTGCCTCCAGTGTTTCCCCCAGCCTACCTCCAGGTGTTCCTGTGGTGTGCTTCTGCATGATCTTCCTGCACAATGACCCTTCAGCATGCCTCTGGGGTGTCCATGAACCTTTCTACACTGTGTCCCCACGGCATGCCTCTGTGGGGTCATCACAGCATGCCTCTGGGGTGACCCCAAGCCTGCCTTCATAGTGTCCTTGCAGCATACCACTTTGGTGTCCCCATGGCATAACTTTGAAGTATTCTCAAGCTTGCCTCTGTAGTGTCCCTGTGGAATGCCTCTGTAGTGTCCATGCAGCTTGTCTTCAAGGTTTCCTTGTGGTGTGCATCCAAGGTGTCCCCGGGTATGTTTCCATAGTGTCTCATGGCATGACACCATGGTGTCCCCATAACTGCCTCCACAGTATTCTCATGGCATGGCCCTGTGGTGTCCATGCAGCTTGCCTTCAAGGTGTCCTCAAGTCATGACTCTCAGGTGTCCCTGGGCCTGCCTCCATGTTGTCCCTGTGGTATGCCTCCATGGTGTTTTGGGGTCTGCTTCTGTGGTCCCTTCAGTGTGCCTCTGTGGTGTCCCCATAGCATGCCTTCACAGGGTCTCCACATCAAGCCTCTGCAGTATTCCTTGCCTCCAGGGTGTCCCCTTGGTTTGCCTCTGTGATATCCCCATGGTGTCCCCACAATGTGCCTCCATGGAAGCCCCACAGGATGCCTCTGTAGTTTCCCCGTGGCATGTCTCTGAAGTGTTTCCACAGCATTCCTCTGTGGTGTTCTCATGAGATGCTTTTGCAGTGTCCCCAGGCCTGCCTTTGCAATGTCTCTGCGGCATACCTCTGTTGTATCCCCATGGCGTGACTCCACAGGGTCCCTGGGCCTGCCTCTGTGAAATCCCCATGGTGTGTCTCTGTGGGGTCCTTGCAGCATGCCTCCATGGTATCCCCATGATGTGCTTTCATGTTTTCCCATTGTGTGCTTCTGTGTTGTCTCCATGGTGTGCCTCCTTGGTGTCCCCATAGCATGCATCCACAGTGTCCCTGGACTTTCCTTTGCAGTGTAACCATGGCATGCACCCAAGGTGTCCCCATGGAGTGCCTCCACAGTGTCTCTATGGCATATATCTTTATGGTATTTCCATGGTGTGCCTTTGAGATGTCTTCACGGCATGCCCCTGGGAGGTGTCCACAGCATGCCTTCATGTTGTCCTTGGGCTTCCCTTTATGATGTCCTCATGGCTTTCCTTTGTAGAATTCCCATAGTGTGCTTCCAAAGTGTTTCCAGGCCTGCCTCTATGATGTTCCCTCAGCATGCCTCTGCAGAGTCCCCACAGGGTACCTTTAGGGTTTCTTTGGGCCTGCCTCCACAGTGTCCTTGAGGCATGCCTCCACAAATTCTCCATGCTGTTGCTCTGCGGTTCCCTATGGTATGCTTCTGCTGTCCCCAAGGCATGCCTCTACATTGTCCTGGGTCTGCCTCTGCAATGTCCCTGCAGTGTGCCTCCATGATATTCCTGTGGCATGCTTCTGCAATGTCCCCTCAGCATGTTTCCATGGTGTTCCTGTGGCATGATTCTGTGTTGTCCCCATGGCATTCCTTCAGGGTATCCCTGCAGCATGCCTCTGCAGTGTCCCCATGGTATGTCATTGCAGTGTACTCCGGGTATGCCTTTGGGGTTTCCTTACAGCGTGCCTCCATGGTGTTCCTGGGCCTACTCTGCAGTGTTCACATGATGTGTGTCCTCAGTGTCTCAGCAACATGTTTCCAGGGTGTCCTTGGGTCTGCCTCCACTATGTCCCCACAGTGTGCCTCTCCAGTGTCCCTGTGGTTTGCCTCTTCATTTTCCCAGCCCTGCCTTTGCAATGTCACTATGTCAGGACCCTGTGGTGTTCCTGGAGAGTACCTCCACAGTGTCCCCTTGCCATGCCTCCACAGCATGACCATGGACTTCCTCTGGAGTGTTCTCACGGTATGCCTCTGTGATGTCTGCATGATATACTTCTCCAGTACCCCTGCAGCATGCCTTTGGGATGTCCCTGGGCCTACATCCATGGTGTTCCCACAGTGTGCCTCCACAATGTCTCAGCAACATGTTTCCAGGGTTTCTTCAGGCCTGCTTCCACTTTGTCACCACAGCATACAGCCACAGTGTCCCTGTGGTGTGCCTTTACTGTGTACTTGAGTCTTCCTCCATGGTGTCTCTGCGGCATGCCTCCCCAGTGTCCATGTGATGTGCCTTGGCAGTGTCCCCAGGACATGCCTCCATGGTGTCCTCAGGCTTGCCTCCACAGAGTCCCTGCAGCATGTCCACTTGATGTCCCTGTGGCTTGCCCCCAAGGTGTCCCCACAATGTGCCACAGAAGTGTCCCAGCAGTGTCCCTCTTGCATGCCTCTGGGGTATCCCCAGACCTACTTCTGTGGTGTCCTCATGGCATGCCTTCATAATGTCCCTAGGTCTGCCTCCTAGTGTACTCATGGCATTTCCCCCATGGAGTACCCATGGCTTACCCCAAAGTTGTCTCCATGGCATGCCATCATGGTGCCTCTGGGGCATGACTCCAGGGTGCCCCAGGTCTGTCTCCATGGTGTCCCTGCAGCATGCTTCTGCAGTGTCCATGCAATGTGTCTCCATATTGTCCTTAAAACCTGCTTCCACAGTGTCCCCATGACATGCCTCTACCATGTCCATGGGCATGCCTCTGCAGTGTCCCTGTAGTGTGCTGCTGTGGTGTCCCCATTGCTTGCCCCCAAGATGTTTCCATGTCTTGCCTTTGTGTGTCCCCTCACCTTGCCAACAAGGGTTCTCCACAGCATGCATTTGCAGTGTCCCCACAGCATTTCTCTGCATTGTCCTCATGGTGTGGCTCTACAATGTCCCTGTCATGTGCCTCCATGGTGTCCCTGGGCCTGCCTCTGTGGTGTCCCCACAGTTTGCCCTTGCAACATCCCCAAGTTTCCCAACAGCATGCCTCCATGTTGTCCCCAAGCTTTTCTCAGTAGTATCTCTGCAGCATACCTTCACAGTGGCCCAGTGGCATACTTCTGCAGTGTCTCTGAGGAATGCATCTGGGGTGTGCCCAGGCCTGCTTCCATGTTGTCCTAGTGGCATGCCTCCAGAGTGTCCCTGTGGTGTGCCTCTCTGATGGCTTATGGCTTGCCTTAATGGAGTCCTTTGGTCTGCCACCACGGTGTCCCTATGGCACGTTTCCACAGTGTCCCCATGGCATGTTTTTGAGGTATCCCTAAGCCTGTCTCTGTTATGTCCCTGCAGTGTGCCTTCAGTTTCTTTGCAGTGTGCCTCCATGATGTACCCAGGCCAGTCTTTGCAATGTCCCTGTGGCATGCCTCCATGATGTACCTACTGCATGCTTCCATGCTGTCCCCTAGACTGGATCCACAATGTAGCTGTGGCATGTCTTTGCTGTGTCCCTGCAGGGTGTCTCCATGGTGACTCTGGGCTTGCCTCCACAACGTCCCCTTGGCATGTCTCCACAGTGTCCCTGTGGTGTGTTTTTGCGTGTCCCTGTGATGCCTTTGGGGCATCTCCAAACCTGCCTCCATGGAGTGCCTGTGGCAAGCTTCTGTGGTGTCCCAATGGTGTGTCTCTGTGGTATCCCCATGGTGTTTCTTTTCTGTGTCTTTGTGGCAAGACACTGTGGCATCTCTGGGCTTGCCTCTGAGGTATTCATGTGGTGTACCTCTGTGTGACTCTACATTATCTCCAGACCTGCCTCTGATGTCCCACGGCATGCCTTTGTGGTGTTCCCATGGCATACCCCCACAGTGTCCATGTGGTTTGCCCTCAAGGTGTTCTTGTGGCTTACCTTCAGTGTATCCCTGGGCCTACCTCCACAGTGTCCCTGTGAGTGTGACTCTGCAGTGTCCTTGAGCCTGCCTGTGTGATGTCCCTGCTGTGTGCCTCCAGGGTGTCCATGAGCTTTCCTACATGGTGTCCCTGTGGCATGCCTCTGCAATCTTCATGGCATGCTTCCATGGAGTCTCCGGGCTTGCCTCCACAGTGTTCTCATGGCATACCTCTTCAGTGTTCCCATGGCATGACTGCAGTATTCCTGAACCTGCCTCTGTGGTATTCATGCAGCATGTTTCCATGGTGTCCATGTGGCTTGTCCTCAAGTTGTCCCCATAACATGCATCCAAGATGTCCCTGGGCCTGTTTCCATGGTGTCCCCTCACATGACTCCACAGTGTACCCAGGCCTGCCTCCTTGTGGCATGCCCCCATGGTGTCCATGTGGCTTCCTCCATGGTGTCCTTGTGGTTTGTCTTAGTGGTGTTTTGGGCTCTACCTCTGTGTTGTCGCCACAGTGTGCCTCTGAGTTGCCTTTGCAGTGTCTCTACATCATACCTTTGCAGTGTTTCAGTGGCTTACCTCCATGGTGTCCTCTTGGCATGTCCCTGTTGTGTCCCTGCAATGTGCCTCTATGGTGTTCCCATGGCATGCCTCTATGGCATCCCTGTGGTGTGCCTCCTCAGTTTCTCCATGGTATGTCTCCACAGCGTCTCCATAGCATTCCTCTGTGGTGTTCTTTCAAGGTGCCTTTTCAGTGTCCCTGGGCCTGCCTTCATGATGTCTTTGCAGTGCACTTCTATGGTGGTGTCCCTGTGGCATGACTCTACAGGATCCCTGGGCCTGCCTCAGTGGATTCCCCATAGCATGCCTCCTCAGAGTCCCCATGGCAAGCCTCCATTGTGTATACATGAGATGCTCTCATGTTGTTCCTCTTTGGTATCCTCACATCACGCCTCTGTGGTGTCCCTGGACCTTCCTCCACTGTGTTCCAAGGCGTGCCCTTATTGTTTCCCCATGGCATCCCCCTAGGTGTCCCTATGGAGTGCCTTCTCTGTGTCTCTGTTATGTGTCTTTGTGGCATTTCTGTGGCATGCCTTTGTGGTGTCATCACTGCATGCCTCTGAGTTGTGTCTGCAGCATGCCTCCATGGTGTCCTTGGTCTTGCCATGCAATGTGCCCACAGCTTACCTCTGTGTGTGCCTCCATGGTGTGTCTGGGCCTGCCTCCAAGATGTCCTTTCTGCATGCCTCCACAAAGTCCCCACAGCATGGTTTCATGGTTTCCCTGGGCCTGTCTCCACAGTGTCCCTGTGGTTTCCTCTGTGGAATCCCTGAGGCATGCCTCTACAAAGTCTCCATAAAGTGCCTCTGCAGTGTCCCCATGGTGTGCTTCCACTGTGTCCCTGTGGCATGCCTCTACATTGTCCCTGGGTCTGTTTCTGTGGTGTCTTTGCAGTGTGCCTCCATGGTGTCCCTGTGGTTTGCCTCTGCAGTGTCCCATCATCATGCCTCCACAAAGTCCCCGTGGCATGAATCCATGTTGCCCCTGGATTCTTCTGGAGTGTTCCTGTGGCATTCCTCTCAGCGTGCTTCCACAGTGTCCTCATTGTGTGCCTCCACAGTGTCCCAATAGTATTCTTCCACGGAGTTTCCATGGCATGCCTCTGCAGTGTCCCCACGGTGTGCCTCTGCAGTATCCCCACAGTATGCCTTTGAGATGTCCCCAGGCCTGTGTCCACAGTGTCCTTACAGCGAGCCTTCATGGTGTCACAGCAGTTGGTTCCAGAATGTTTCCAGACCTGCTTCTACTGTATCCCCACAGTGTACCTTCATGGTGTCCCTGTGGCGTGACTTTTCAATGTCCTTGAGCCTGTCTCTCCAGTGTCTCTGTGGCATGCCTCCACAGTGTCCTTGCGGCATGCCTTCATGATTTCCCCATGAAGTGCCTCTGCAGTGTTCTCAGGCCTGCTTCTGTAGTGTCCCTGTGGCAAGTCCACTGGGTATCCATGTGGCTTATCCCTGAGGTGTCCCCATGGTGTGCCACAACAATGTTCCTGTGGTGTACCTCTGCAGTGTCTTCATGGCATCCTTCAGTTGTGTCCCTCTAGCATGCCTCTGGGGTGTCCTCCTGGCATAGCTCAGTGTTGACTCTGGGTCTGCCTTCTAGTATACCCATAGTATTTCCCCAAGGGGTCCCCAAGGCATGCCCCCAAGTTGTCCCCATGGCATGCCTTCATGGTGACTCTGGGTTATGCCCCCAGTGTGTCCCCAGACCTGTCTCCATGCTGTTCCTGAAGTGTGCCCCACTGGTGTCCCTGCAATGTGCCTCTGCAGTATCCCTGTGGCATGCCTCTATGGTGTCCTTGGGCATGTCTCTGCAGTGTCCTTGCAGTGTGTCCCTGCAGTGTTTCCGTTGCTTGCCCCCAAGGCGTTTCTATGGCAAACCTTTGTGATGTCCCTGCATCTTGCTACCTAGGTGTCTCCACAGGATAAGTTTGAGGGTCCTTGCAGTATTTCTCTGCATTGTCCCCATGGTGTGGCTCTATGATATCCCTGTGGTGTGCCTTTGTGGTGTCCCCAGGCCTAACGCAGTGGTGTCCCCACAACATGTGCTCATGATGACCACACAGCTTGCTCCCAGGTGTCCATGCAGCGTGCCTCTTCATTGTCCCCATGCTTTCTTGGAGTCCCTGCAGTGTACCTTTGCAGTGTCCCCTGGTGTGCCTCTGCAGTGTCCCTGTGGCATGTATCAGGGTGTCCTTAGGTCTGCTTTTACATTGTCCTTGTGGCATGGCTCCATGGTGTCCCTGTGGTGTACCTCCAAGTTATCCCTGCAGTATGCCTCCAGAGTGTCCTTAGGCCTGCCCCATCAGTGTCCCTGCCAAGTGTTTCCACAGTTTCCCCATGGTGTGTTTTCCAGACATCCCCAAGCCTGCCTTTGTGATGTCCCACGGAGTGCCTTCATGATTATTTTGCGGCATGCCTCTACAGTGTACCCAGGCATGCATCCACAATGTAGCCATGGCATGCCTTTGCAGTGTCCCTGCAGTGTGCTTTCATGGTGTCTCCAGGCATGCCTCCACAATAACGCTGTATCCTTCCTTTGCAGTGTCCTTGTGTTTTTTTGTGGTTTCCCTGTGGCATGCCTTTGAGGTGTCTCAATTTTGCCTCCATGAGGTCCTCATAGCATACCTTCATGGTGTCCCCACATTTTTTCACTGTGTCTTTGTGACTTGCCTCCAGGATGTCCCTGGGGTGTAGTTCTGCAGTGTCCCTGTAGTGTGACTCTGGGTTGTTCCAGGGCCTGCCTTACTGTTATCCCCTCATCATGCCTTTGCGGTATCCCATCTGGGCCCCTGCAGTGTCCATGAGGCTTGTTCTCAAGGTTTCCTTGCAGTGTCCCCCAGTGTGTCCCTGTGCCTACCTCCATGGTATCCCTGGGTTGTGCCTCTGTGGTGTCCTTAAGTCTATCTTTGTGATGGTCCTGCAGGATGCCTCTGGGGTGTTCACAAGCTTTCCTCCACAATGTCCTCATAGCATGCCTCTGCAGGGTCTTCATGGAATGCCTCTGTGGTGTCCCTGGGCCTGCCTCCACAGAGTCCTCACAGCATACCTCTTTGGTGTCCCCATGCCCTGTGATTCTACAGTCATGCCTCCACAGTATTCACACAACTTGTCCTCAAATAGTCCCTGGGCCTGTTTCTGTGGTGTCCCTTGGTGTTGGGAACTGGCCACGGAAGCCCACTGAGTGTTAGGGATCAGAGAGATGGATCCCGAGACCACTAGGATGTGTTTGGGAGCTGTTGACCCTATTCCCTCCCTCCTTTTCCACTTAGCACTGCAATCAGGAAAGGCTCCTACTGGCTCTAACAGAAAACTCTGAGACCAGAACGTACACAGCTAAACTTGGGAGTCTATTGTTCTTATTTTCCACAGTTTATGGTTTTTGCTTTTAAACAATTTAAGTTTAACTTTGAGTCACATTGAGGAGACTTAGTACAAGTCACAGGTTTTCTTGATGTGATTTTAGAAATTTATAGATATAGGTTTTAAAAAATAGTTTATATAGATTAAAGAAAATTTAAATAATCATTTTGTTATAAAAGTGTGGTTAGTTCAGTTTGATTCAGGGGGGCCAGTGAAGTTTGAATTAGGCCAGCTGGTGCTAGGAGAGTGTAACTATAACAACAACTGTTTTATAAAAACTAGTTTAAATTAACATAGAATAGTAAAAGGTAATATATCATTATGTTGGTTTCGGGTATAAACATTAAATGATGTTATGTAGTTGTAAATAATTTAGGGTACATAGAAACTGGATAAAAAGCAAAAAGACAATTTGTGGTTGTTCTTTCTCATGTTCTTCCTCATGTTTGAAAAATACATCTGCTGGAGAGTGGGGGTGTCCTCTGTACACCTGGACCTGTTCATGTGAAAGGTACATGCTACTTTTTGTATAACCATAACAGCAGGAGTTCCCATGATGATAACTTTGCAGAGTTTGTGGATAAAAGCCCTTGGATAACACTCAATAAATGACTTCTGCTTAATTCTAAACAAGAGTCCAGTCCCTTTCTTTCTCTCTAGTATTTTTTCTCTTGTGAGTCACCTATGCCGTGACACCACCAGAGACCCCCGACCCTTGCAGGAGCAGGACTCCTGCAAGTGGTGCCCAACATGGGGCACTGGAAGGTAAGCTTTCTTCTCTTTTCAGGATGGCTAGGATCTTACCCAGGGTGCTGCAGACTCCTCTGTAGAGACAAGCAGAGCAAGAATAGGTAAGCATAGTTTTCTGTGATGCCAGAGTCATGACACAATCATAGCCAGAGCGAATCAAAGAAACAAAAAATGTTCATCAGTATACTAATGAATACTTTGTCTAAATGTGAAAGTAAGGTTTCTTCTAATAATCTAGCCTGCTTTTTGCATTTTGTGCAGGAACAATGTCCGTGGTTTCCTGATGAAGATATGGTAAACTTAGATACCTGGGCCAAAGTTGGGGAAGAGTTAAAACTGCACTATATACAGCATGACTCTGAAAAGGTGCCACCTGATGCCTTTGCTTTGTGGAATTTAATTAAAGGTGCTTTAGACCCACAGCATGATTATGACAAATTTCCTTCCAAAAAGGCTGCTGACGTTGATGATGAGGAGGAGGAGACCTTCCTTTGTGCCACCGCTTCTGTACCTCCAGACTATGATGATAAATTATCTCCATAGGACGTGACAGAACTAGACAATGAGGCCGCAAATTATCACAGTCAAAACTCTAATGGTAATGGTAATTTCCCTCCATCACAGGTCCTCCTCCCTAAAACAGAAGTAAAGAAGTCTAGCTCTATGCCCAGCAGTGTTCCTCCTTTTCTTTTTGGTATGCAGGCTGCTTGAGCAGAGGCAGAAAAGGAGGGAGATTTCAGTTTACCAGCATGCTTTCCAGTGACTCTCACTAATAACAATGGATTTGTCCAAGCTCAGTGGGAGCCCTTGCCATATAAATTGGTAAGAGACCAAAAGAGGCAAGTTCACAGTACAGTCTTCTAACTCCTTATACAATTTCTATTTTAGATCAATTTGCTACTCAATGGATGACTGCCTCTGATTGGCAACAATTGGTTAAGAGTTGCCTGTCCGGAGGAGCCTATTTACTTTGGAGAACAGAATATGAGGACCAAGTCCAAATTCAGATGGCTCAAAATCAAAACCATCCACCAGGTACATTTATCACTAAAGATATGCTTACAGGTACCAGACAATAAGTTATGAATAATAGCCAAGCAGGATTCCCTAGTGACGTCTATGTCCAAATAAGCCATTGTGCTGTGACAGCCTAGAAAATGCTGCCTGCTGATTCCATTAAAACTTCTTCTTTGTCTGAGGTAAAACAAAAGACCAATAAAAACTCTGAGGATTTTGTTTCCAGACTGACCACCACTGTCAATCAGGTAATTACCAGTGAGGAAGCAGCAAAAATCTTAATTAAACAATTGACTTTTGAAAATGCTAATACTACTTGCCAAACTTTGCTTAGACTGGTAAAAAAAGAAAAAAACTGGGAATATAACTAATTATATTAGATAGTGTGCTGATGTGAGCCCAGCTTATATGCAGGGAATGGCTATAGCAGCTGCCTTAAAGAGAAAAACCTTCTCCCAGGTTGTACAAAACATACAAAATGGCAGCAAGCAGAAAAATTCTTCATTACAGTCCTGTTTTAATTGCAGGCAATTCAGGCATATTAGTAGAAATTGTCCAGTTAAATAAAGGGTGGCTGGTTCTCAAAGTCACCTGCTGAGGCTTCTCAGCCAAAGTCACTGTGTCCTAAATGTCTAAAAGTCTATCATTGGGCAAAAGATTGTTGATCTAAATTTCACAAAAATGGCACTCCTTTAATTCCACAACAAGCCATCCTGGTTCAAAGAAACTTCCAGAGGGGCCAGCCCCAGCCCCAAATAACAATAGGGGCAGCCTCTGCCATGAACCCATTCATTTCTTCTGTTCCATCACAGAGCTCATCGGAGCCACCCCAGAAAGTGCAGGACTGGACCTCTGTTCCTCCACCACAACAATATTAACTCCAGATGTTCCAGTAACCCCAATTCCTACGGGAGTAAAGGGCCCTCTCCCAAAAGGAATAGTGGGAGTAATATTAGGCAAAAGCTCCTTGTCTTTACAAGAAATTTCCATTATTCCTGAAGTGGTGGATTCAGATTACACAGGGAAAATGCAGGTGCTTGTCACCCCCCCTAATAAAACTGTACAGTTTAACAAAGGTCAAAAAATAGCCCAGTTACTGCTCCTGCCTTATCATAAAGCAAGTAAAACTTTAACTAACTTGCCTAGGGGTGACTCTGGATTTGGTTCTAGCAATGTTGCTTTTTGGGTTCAGGAGGTTACTAATTCCAGACCTCTAAAAGATTTATATATATAAAGAGTTAAAATTAAAGGCTTGTTAGACACTGGAGCCAATGTTTCCTATATGCTGGAAAGGATTGGCCTGCTTCCTGGCCAACTCAAATGGCTCCTTTGGGACTTATAGGCATTGGTCGAGTGCCCTCAGTGGCAAAAAGTTCTCAAATTTTAAATTGGATGGATAATGAGACTTCAAAAACTTTCTGCCTATACACTATTCCATATATCCCCTTTACATTATGGGGAGGAGACATTCTTGCTCAAATGGACATGCTTTTATATAGCCCTAATGACAAAGTTTTAGCACAAATGCTACAAATGGGCTATAATCCCTTTGAGAGACTTGGCAAGATGGACAGAAAATGCAAAAACCTATCCAAGTTAATAAAAAGACAAGTCAAGCTGACATTGACTATTCAAATTTATCCTAGGGGCCACTGTTCCTAAAACTGCCAATCCTATTACCTAAAAAGGTGACAAAGCGGTTTGGGTGGAACAATTGTCCATGCCCTCAAAAAACTTCAGACAGCCAAAAAACTAGTTAAAAAACAATTAGAGACAGGTCATATAGAGTCTTATACTAGCTCTTAAAACACTCCTATTTATGTCATTAAAAAAATATGATAAATGGAGACTTTTACAGGACTTAAGAGCTATCAATGAAAGCTATGGGGGCATTGCAACCTGGACTACCGTCTCTGGCTGCAATACCTGCCAACTTTAATATTATAGTTATTGACTTACAGGATTGTTTTTTCATTATACCTTTGAGTCCTGAAGATTATAAATGATTCACATTTAGTTTACCTTCACCAAATTTAAAACAGCCTTTCCAAAGATATCAATAAAAGGCTTTGCCACAAAAATAAAAAACAGCCCCACCTTCTGCCAAAAGTTTGTAGATGCAACTTTATAAAATATAAAAAGCCAATATCCTAATCTTTACTTAATTCACTACATGGACGATATTTTACTGACTCATACAGATTGTGCTCTATTACATGATAGTCTCAACAAAACTGTGACTGCTTTAACCAACTGTGGTTTAAAAATCCCGCCCTCAATTCAGACCAATCCACCTTTTATGTATCTCGGCCATGTGTTAAACACACAAACTATAAGTCATCAGCCCTTGAAGTTACAAAAAGACCACCTGACAAAATTAATGACTTTAAAAAATTATTGGGGGATATTAATTGGATTTGACCTTACTTACACATCACCACAGCTGATTTAAAGCCTCTGTTTGATATCTTACAAGGAGACCCTTCCACTAATTCTAAGAAAACTTTGACTTCGGAAGCTAAGGAAGCCTTGTCCCTAGTGGAAAGGGCTATTGAGTCTCAAAAAGTTAAGAGAATTGATTACTAACTACCTTGGAACTTAATTGTCTTAACCATTTTTCACACTCAAACAGGGTGTCTGTGGCAAGAAGGACCCTTGGAATGGCTCCACTTACCAATATATTCTAAAAAAATATTGACTTCTTATCCTTATCTAGTAGCCTTATTAATAACCAAGGGAAGACAGAGAAGTGTTGAATTGTTTGGACATGATGTTCATAATATTGTTATTCTTTATGACAAATTTCAATTTCAAACATTGTTTCAAACTAGTGACAATTGGCAGGTAGCTCTAACTGATTACAGAGGGCAAATTTTATTTCACTTACCCAAAAGTCCTCTGTTACAATTTGTAAAGCAAAATCCTATAATTTTTCCCTGCAACTGTTCCTCAGTCCCCCTTGAGGGGACAGCCTTGGTTTTTACTGACAGCTCGTCTAATGGAAAAGCCATAACAATCATTAATGACAAATCACATGTACTGAAAACCACCAAAACTTTGGCACAAAAAACTGAATTAAGAGCAGTTTTGTTTGCCTTCACCACTTTAAAAAATTCTAAATTTAATCTGTATACTGATTCTTGCTATGTGAAAGGGCTATTTCCTCACATAGAGACAGCCACTATTCCAACTAACAAAACTACAATCAAAACTTCTGGTCCAATTGCAACAATTAATTAATAATCATGAAAAAGTTTTTTGTAGGCCATATTAGATCTCATTCTGGCCTCCCCCAGCCTTTACACAAAGGCAATCAATTGTCTGCCACACTAACTAAACCCACTGTGTGTGCTGCAGTAAAGGCTGAGGCAATAACTCAGGTTCTACTTTCTCATAAAATTCATCATCAGAATGCTACTGCCTTACGTTATCAGTTTCACTTACCCAGAAAAATGGCTAGACAAATTGTTAAGAATTGTCTGGTTTGTCCCACTTTTGTTCCTGCTTCAAGAAGAGTTAACCCTCGAGGACTAAAACCAAATGTGTTGTGGCAAATAGACGTAACTCACTTTCCCAGTTTTGGGAAATTGTCTTATTTACATGTTACTATGGATACATTTTCTTATGTTATTCTAGCTTCAACAAAAAATGGAAAAGCCTATAAGGACGTGACACAACATTTATTCTTTTATTTTTCACAGCTAGGTATACCAAAACAACTAAAAACTGACAGCAGTCCTGCATATACATTTAAATTTTTCTAACAATTTTGCTCCCAATTTAATATCTCTCATACTACAGGAATTCCTTACAATCCACAAGGTCAAGCCATAGTTAAAAGAGCCCACCAAACTTTAAAAAATCAAATAATTAAATTACAAGAGGAGGAGTTCAAGTATAGTTCTCCTCACCATATTTTAAATCATGCTTTGTTTGTTGTAAACCATTTAAATTTGGATTCTTCAGGCAATTCAGCTATGGTTAGACATTGAAATTCAGTAGAAAATATAAAACGTTTGATAAAATGGAAGGATCACCTTACAGGACAATGGAGAGGGACCAACCTGTTGCTAACCAGTGAGAGGGGCTATGCTTGTGTATTCCCCCAAAACAAACCATCTCCTATTTAGATTCCTGATCAACTTATGCAAAATTCCTCCAGTGATTCGCCGACCATGACGAGTGACAAGGATTGTCCCAATTTGGAAAAATAAAACACATGATACAGTTCATACCAACCACCAACCAGAAGGGCTGTTCTCCTTACTTTTGAATGAGTCATCACATACAGAGCAAGACCAACAGTTTCAACGTACTCAATCTGAAAAAAGAGAGACCATGATGAGACAGATGAGAGAGCTCTCTATACACGATGAAGACCTGTGCCCTAGGGTGACCCAAACAAGACAAACAGCACTTAGAGTGTTTTCAGCATTCACTGTTCTTTCCTGCCAACCTGGAGACAAATAGAGTCCTTAGCTGAAAAAGCTGGAGACATGTTAGTCTCTCAACAAACTCCCATCAGACTAATAACTTTGTTTTTGGCCGTGATTGCTCTTTTAATAAATAAGATTGACCCAGTTAGATCAATAAAACCTATTGGGCCTATTTGCCTAATCCTCCAACATTTCAGCCAGTTACTTGAGATAATGAGGTCATTAATGTTTTTACTGATTCCCCTAGTTTATAGGAGGACCTGCTTTACTTTATACCCAAACAAAACATATTATTAATAATAATTTTTCCTATAAAGGATACTCTTACTCACTTCCCATTTGCTTTTATAATAATTCAACCTTTAATAATTATAGAGCTTCTTGTTTAATGTCTTCTCTCAAGTCTTTAACCACTAACAGTCAAACTCAGACCAATTATAGAGAAGATTGGAGGATTAAAATGCTGATGCTTGGAAAAATTGATCCCAACTTAGCCATAAAAACTTCACTATCATCTAGTATACCCATCTACTCTTTCAATAACACCACGAAGGACTGGTTGTTCATCCAGCAAGACACTAGATATCCAAAGTGGAGAGAGTGTGTTTATGGATCCAAAGTAGACTATTCCATACCTGATTAAAAAAACTATATATCAGTGATTGGGGTCTTAATCTACGACCCTATACTATAAACCTATGCAAATAAGGCATATGATGACATATTGATGGATAGATACCCCCGATATTAACTACTATCAGAAATAAACAAATTGTTCAACCTTACTTATAGAGGGCCCTTACTGCCCTAAAACATGTTGGTTTAGTCTGACCATGTGAAAAAAAATTTTTTTTTTGAGTTGGAGTCTCACTTGGTCACCCAGACTGGAGTGCAGTGGCCACTCCTGGCCACCGCAGCCTCAACTTGCTGGGCTCCGGCGATCCTTCCACCTCAGCCTTACAAGTAGCCAGAATTACAGGTGTGTGCTACCACGCCCGGCTGATTTTTTTTATTTATTGTAGAGATGAGGTCTCACTGCCCAGGCGGGTCTTGAACCCATGGGCTCAGGCAATCCACTCACCGCAGCCTTCCAAAGGCGTGGGATTACAGGCTGAGCCACCAAGCCCGGTTGAAAATTTTATACCTATAAAATAAGAGCTTGCTTGTGATCCCCTTATGCTTTTCTTATATGAGATGAATATCAAACTGTAAAAATTAATCACCACAATGATGTATAATCAATATCTTGTTCAAATTATATTCTCACAAATTGTTTAACTGATGCTTATTATAAAGGTTTTCTCATTCTTAAACAACCCCCATACTTAATGGTTCCAGTACAACTGTCATCTTACTGGTATGATAAATATGGTCTACAAACGTTATATGAGGTTAACTCTCTTTTAGAGAAAAGACAAAAAAGATCTCTAGCTACTTTTATCTTAAAAATTACAGCCCTAATAGCTATTACTACTTTGATAACAGTTTCAGCTGTGGCTCTAGCTCAGGGAGTTCACATGACTACTTTTGCTGATCAGTTATCTAAAAATGTCTCTATAGCCTTAGCTACCCAAGAGATTATTGATCAAAAACTGGAAAACAGAGTTAATGCGTTGAAAAAAACAATTCTAGCTGTAAGACAAAAACGTATGACCTTAAAATCAGATTGGCTTTTTGATGTCACTCTGAGTTTAAATTGTGTGCCTCACTCCTTTGAAGATAAATAAATCTGTCCACACATGGGACAAGATTAAAAATCATATTTTTGGAGTTTAAAATCATTCAGACTTGAGTATAGATCTTACTAAATTACATCAAAAAATACTATACATGACGGTTACTAAAAAACAATTCCGGTCTACCAAATTGGCCCATTCTATATTTAATAATTTTTCTTCATTCATTGATCAAACATCATTGATGTCTATATTCATTAATGTGGAAATTTGTGGAACAGTGATTCTTTTTTTGCTGTGTCTACTTCCTATCATCTTCAGAGTGTTAAAAAGAGCATATCTCAGCTCCACATGAAATTCCATGATTTTGTGCTTAAAAATAAAGAAGGGGGAGATGTTGGGAGCCGGCCATGGAGGCCCACTGAGCATTAGGGATCAGAGAGGGCCATGGACCCCGAGACCACTAGGATGCGTTCAGGAGCTGTTGACCCCATTCCCTCCCTCCTTTTCCACTTGGCACTGCAACCAGGAAAGGCTCCTGCTGGCTTTAACAGAAAACTCTGAGACGGGAATGTACACAACTAAACTTGGGAGTCTATTGTTCCCATTTTCCACAGTTTATGGTTTTTGCTTTTAAACAATTTAAGTTTAACTTTGAGTCACATTGAGGAGCATTAGTACAAGTCACAGGTTTTTTTAATGTGATTTTAGAAATTTATAGATATAGGTTTTAAAAAATAGTTTATATAGATTAAAGAAAATTTAAATAATCATTTTGTTATAAAAGTGTGGTTAGTTCAGTTTGATTCAGGGGGGCCAGTGAAGTTTGAATTAGGCCAGCTGGTGCTAGGAGAGTATAACTATAACAACTTTTTTTATAAAAAACTAGTTTAAGTTAACATAAAATAATAAAAGATAATATATCAGTATGTTGGTTTTGGGTATAAACATTAAACGATGTTATTTAACTGTAAGGAATTTAAGATACATAAAAACTGGATAAAAAACAAAAAGACAATTTGTGGTTGTTCTGTCTCATGTTCTTCCTCATGTTTAAAAAATACATCTGCTTGAGAGTGGGGGGTATCCTGTATACACTTGAACCTGTTCATGTAAAAGACACATACTACCTTTTGTATAACCATAACAACAGGAGTTCCTGTGATGATAACTTTACAGAGTTTGGGGATAAAAGCCCTTGGATAATGCTCAATAAACGGCTTCTGCTTAATTCTAAACAGGAGTCCAGTCCCTTTCTTTCTCTCTAGTTTCTTTTCTGTCATGAGTTGCCTACGCTGTCACACCGCCAGAGACCCCCAACCCTTGCAGGACTAGGCCCCTGCACCCTGGCATGACTCCATGGTGTCTCCAGTTCTGCCTCTGTGGCATCTTTGAGGCATACCCCCATAGTGCCCACACAGTTTTCCCTCAAGGTGTCCTCACAGAATGCCTCTGGTGTACCCCAGGTCTGCCCCCATGGGGTCCCTGTGGTGTGCCTCTGTGGTATTTTTGGTCCTGCCTCTGCAGTGTCTCTGCTACATGCCTCCATGGTGTCCTCATGGCATGCCTTTGCAGTATCTCTACATCATGCCTCTGCAGTGTCCTGTTTCTTGCCTCCACAGTGTCCCCACAGCATACTCCTGTGTCACTGTGGCATACCTTTGTGTCATCCCTGCAATATGCCACTGTGGTGTCTCCATGGTGTTCCTCTGTGGTGTTCTCACAGTGTGTCTTCATGGTGTCCCTGGTCCTATCTTCGTGATGTCTTTGAGGTGCACCTCTGTGGTGTCCCCATGGCGTGATTCAATGGGGTCCCCATGCCTATCTCTGCAGGTTCCCCATGACATGCCTCCACAGGATCCTTGAAGCATGTCTTCATGATGTCCCATGATGTGTTTTTGTGTTGTCCCCACGGTGTGACTCCATGGTGTTCCCGTAGTGTGCCTCCTTGGTGTCCAGGTACCTTGCCCATGCAGAGTGCTTCCAAAGTATTGCCACAGCGTGTTTAGAGGTGTCCTCAAGAATGCCTCCATGATGTTCCCAAGGCATGACTTCATGATTTCTATGCAGTGTGCCTCCATAGTGTACCTGGACCTGCCTTCTCAATGTCCCTGTGACATGCCTCCATGGTTTACCCATGGTATGCCTCCATGTTGTCCCTGGACTTGCATCCACAATGCAGCTGTGGCATACCTTTGAAGTGTCCCTGCAGTATGCCTCCATGGTGCCTCCGAGCATGCCTCCGTGATGTCCCTGTGTCATGCCTTCAGTGTTCCTGCAGTGTGTTTTTGTGGTGTCCCCATGGTGTGTCTTGGATCATCTCCAAGTCTACCTCCACAGAGTTCCTGCAGCATGTCCCAGGGTGTCCCTGCAGCATTTTGTTTCTGTGTCACTGTGGCATGCTTCTGTGGTGTCCCTGGGCTTGCCTCTGGGGTGTCCTTGTGTTGTACCTCAGCAGTGTTTCTGTAGCATGAATCTGTATTGTCCCCAGATCTACCTCCATGATGTCTCCATGGCATGCCTATGTGGTGTTCCTGTGGTGTGCTCCACATTGTGCATGTGGCTTGCCCTCAAGGCATCCTTGCAGCATGCCTTCAGTGTGTCCCTGGGTCTACCTCCATGGTGTCACTGTAGTGCTCCTCTGTGGTATCCTCAAGTCTACCAACACCATGTCCCTGCAGCATACCTCCAGAGTGTCTGCAAGCCTTCCCCTGCAGTGTCACCATGGCATGCCTCTGCAGTGTCCCCATGGCATGCCTCTGTGGTGTCCCTAGGCCTGCCTCTCCAGTGTCCTCATGGCATACCTCTTCAGTGTTCCCTTGGCATGACTTCACAGTGTTCCTGACCCTACCTTTGTTGTGTCACCATGGCATGCCTCCATGTGTCTACATGGCTTGTCCTCAAGGCATCCCCATAGTATGTATTCAAGGTGTTCTTGGGCCTGTTTCTGTGATGTCCCCTAGTGTGACTCCATGGTATACTCAGACTTGCCTCCATGATATTCTTGTGGTGTGCCCCTGTGGTGTCCATGCAGCTTGCCTTTGAGGTGTCCTCATGGAATGTCTCTGGGGAGTCCTGGGCCTGTTTCTGTGGTGTCCCTGTGGTATGTTTCCATGGTCATCTTGGTCATGTCTCTGTGGTGTCCCCATGGTATGCCTTTGCAGTGTCTCCATATTGTGCCTCTACAGTGTTCCAGTAGCTTGCCTCTGTGGTGTACTTGTGGCATACCTATGGGGTGTCTCTACAACATGCCTCCATAGTGTCCCCTTGGCAAGCCTCTTTGATTTCCCTGGGGCGTGCCTCTGCACTTTCCCCGCAGTATGCCTCCATGGTGTCTCCACAACATTCCCCTGTGGTGTCCTTGTGAGGTGCTTTGTGGTGTCCCTGGCCACACCTCTGTAGTGTCCCTGTGGCATGATGCTGCAGGATCCCTGGGCTTGTCTCTGTGGGATCCCCATGGCATTGCTCTGCAGCATCTCCACAGCATGCCTTCATGGTGTCCCCATGATGTGCCTTCATGTTGTCCCCATGGTGTGCCTCCTTGGGTCCTCGCAGTGTGACTCTGGGGTGCCCCTGGACTTTCCTCTGTGATGTACCCAAAACATGTCCCCATGGTTTCCCTGTGATGTGCCCCTGAGTTGTCCCCATGGAGTGCCTCCACAGTTTCTCTGTTGCATGCCTTTTCAGTGTTTCCATGGCATGCCTTTGTGGTGTCTTTGCAGTGTACTTTAGGATTGTATCAGTGGCATGCCTCTATAGTGTCCTTAGGCTTACTATACAATGTCCCCAAGGCTTGCCTTCATGGTGTTCCCACAGTGTGCCTCCATGGTGTTTCCAGGCTTGTCTCCACAATGTCCTTGTGGCATGTCTCTGTGGAGTCCTCATAGTGTGCCTCCAGAGTTTCCAAAGGTCTGTCTCCACAGTGTCCCCATGGCTTTCCTCTGCAGTGTCCCTGAGGTGTGCTTCCATAAAGTCCCCATGGTGTGTGTCTACAGTGTGCTCACAGTGTGCTTCCATGGTGTTCTTGTGGCATGCCTCTACATTGTCCCTGGGCTTACCTCTGCACTGTCCTGCAGTGTGCTCCCACAATGTCCCTGTAGCATACCTCCATGGTGTCCCTGTGACATGACTCTGGGTTGTCCCTGTGGCATTTCTGGGATATCCCCAGGGCATTCCTCTGCAGTGTCCCCTTGGCATGCCTCCACAATGTCTCCAAAGCATTCTTCTAGGGCTTGCATCTGTGGTGTTCCCACAGTGTGCCTCTGCAGCATCCCTGCAGCATGCCTTTGGGATGTCCCTAGGCCTGTGTCCACAGTGTCCTCACTGTGTGTTTCTGCATTGTTCCAGAAGCAGGTTTCTAGGGAGTCTCCAGGCCTGCCTCTACTGTGTCCCTATAGCATACCTCTACAGTGTCCCTGTGGTGTGCCTTTGCAGTGTCCTTGAGCCTACCTCCATGATGTCTCTACAGCAAGCCTCTGTAGTGTCCTTGCAGTGTGCCTCTGTGATATCCTTGGGCCTGCCTCTGCAGTGTCTCTGCAGCATGCCCACTTGGTGCCCCCATGGTTTGCCCCTGAGGTCTCCCCACAGTGTGCCACAACAGTTTTCCAGCAGAGTGCCTCTGTGATGTCCATGTGGCATGCTTCCACAGTGTCCTCCTAGTGTACCTCTGTGATGTTGCCACGTCTGCCTTCTAGTGTACCCACAACACGTCCCCATGGTACCCCCAAGGCTTGCCCCCAAGTTGCCCATCTGTTGTGTCTTTATGGTGTCTCTGGGGCACAACTCCAGGACATCCCTGGATCTGTCTCCATGGTGTCCCTACAGCATGCCTCTATGGTGTCCCCGCAACGTGCCTCCATGGTGTCCCTGTGGCATGCCTCTACATGTCCTCAGGCATAACTCTGCAGTGTCCTTGTAGCATGCCCCTGCAGTGTCCCCATTGCTCACCCCCAAGGTGTTTCTGCAGCATGCCTTTCTGGTGTCCCCACATCTTGTCACCTAAGTGTCCCCACAGTGTGAGTTTGCAGTTTCCTCGTGTCATTCCTTCACATTGTCCACATGGCATGCCTCTACAATATCCTTGTGGTATGCCTCTATGGTGTCCCTGGGCCTGCCTCTGTGATGTCCCTGCAGAGTACCCTAGTGATGACCCTGTGGCTTGCCCTGTGTCCTCACAGCATGCCTCCGCATTGTCCCCAGGTCTTTCTCAGTAGGGTCTCTGTGGTGTACCTTCACAGTGTTCCTGTGGCATGCATTCATGGTGTTCCTGGGCCACCTTCCATGTTGTATTAGTGGCATGTCTCCAGGTTGTCCCTGTGACATACCTCTTAGGAATTTCCATGCTGTACCTCCACAGTGTCCTTGGGCCTGCCTCTGTGGTGTCCCCATGGAGTGTTTCCACAGTGTCCCCATGGCATGCTTTTGAGGTGTCCCCAAGACTGTCTCTGCAATGTCCCATGGCATGCTTTCATGGTTTCTTTACAGCAGGCCTCCGCAGTGTCTCTAGGCCTGTATCTACAATTTAGCCATGGAATGACCTTGTGGTGTCTCTGCAGTGTCCCTCCATGGTGTTCCCAGGCATGCCTCTATGATGTCCTCACGGAATGCCTTGTGGTGTCCCTGGGTATTTTTTGCTGTGTCCCAGTGGTGTGCCTGAAGGTGTCTCCAAGTCTGCCTCTACAGGGTCCCCACAGCATGCCTCCATGGTGTCCCTGCAGTATTTCTTTGCTGTGTCTTTGTGGCATACTTCCATGGGGGCCTTGGGCTTGCCTCCAGAGTGTCTGTGTCATGTACCTTGTGATGTCCCCACAGCATGACTCTGTTGTCCACAGGTATGCCCTGTGATGTTCCCTCAATGTGCCTTTATGGTGTCCCTGTGGTGTGCCCCCACAATGTTCATGTGGCTTGCCCTCAAGGTGTCCTTGCAGCATACTTCCAGTGTGTCCCTGGGCCAATCTCCACAGTGTCCCTGTGGGGTGCCTCTGTGGTGTTCTCAAGCTTGCCTGAGCAATGTCCCTGCAGTGTGCCTCCAGGGTTTCCACAAGCTTTCCCCAATGGCGTCCCCATGGCCTGTCTCCACAGTGTGTTCATGGCATGCCTCCATGGTGTCCCCAGGCCAGCTTCTGCAGTATCCTCATGGCATATGTCTTTAGTGTCACTGTGGCATGATTACGCATTGTCCCCAAGCCTGCCTCTGTAGTGTCCCCACATCCTCTTTCTGCAGTGTTCAGGTGGTTTGTCCTCAAGGTGTCTCCATGGCATGCATCCAAGAAGTCCCTGGGCCTGTTTCTGCAGTGTCCTTTGGCATGACTCCATGGGCTGACTCTGTAGAGTCCTTGTAGCCTGCCCCGATGGTGTCTGCATGCCTTGCCCTCAAGGTATCCTAACAGCATGTCTCTGGGTATCCCCAGGCCTGCCTCCGTGGTGTCCTTCAGGTTGTCCCCATGGCATGCCTCTACAATATACCTGTGGTGTGCCTCTGTGGTATCCTTGGGCCCGCCTCTGTAGTGTCCCTGCAGAGTACCCTAGTGATGACCCTGTGGCTTGCCCTGAGTCCTCACAGCATGCCTCCGCATTGTCCTCAGGTCTTTTTCAGTGGTGTCCTGTGGTGTGCCTCCATGTTGTTTTGGGGCCTGCCTCTGTGGTGTCTCCACAGCAGACCTTCACAGTGTCTCCACATCATGCCTCTGTTATGTCCCCATGGTTCACCTCCATGGTATCCCCACAGCATGCATCTACACTGTCCCTGTGGTATACCTCTGTGATGTACCGCAACATGATTCCTTGGTGTCCCTAAATTGTGACACCATGGGCTCCCCACGGTGTGATTCCATGAAGACCCCACATCATGCCTCCATAGTTTCTCCACAGCTTGCCTCCACAGTTTCCCTGCAGCATGCCTCCATGGTGTCTTCATGGCATTCTTCTGTGGTGTTCTCATGGTGTGCCTTTGTGATGTCCCTGGGCCTGCTTTCATGATGTCTCTGCAAGGAACTTCTGCGATTTCCCCATGGCATGATTCTGCAGGGTCCCCATATTTGCCTCTATGAGTTCCCCATGGTGTGCCTCCACAGGTTCCCTGTGGCATGCCTTTATAGGGTCCCCATGATGTGCCATTGTATTGTCCCCACAGCATGCCTCTAGAGTGTCCCCAGGTCTCCATCTGCAATGTCCCTGTTGCTTGCCTCCATGGTGTCCCTGTGGAGTACCTTTGTGATGTCCCCAGTCTGCCTTCATGGGTCCCCATGGCATGTCTCTGTGGTGTCCCCATGGTGTGCCTCCATGGTGGCCCCACAGTATTCCTTAACAAGATTCCCATGGTGGCCTTTGCAGTGTCTCGTGACATGCCTCTGCGGTATCCCTGCAACATGTCTCTGTGGTGTTGCCACAGCATGCCTTCATGGTGTCACCACAGTATGCCTCCACGGTATCTCTGAGGCATGGCTCCATGGTGTTGCTGTAGTGTGTCTCCATGGTGTCCCCACACATGCCTAGACAGCTTTCCCATGGCATGTCTCAGCATGGTCCCCACAGCTGGCCTTGACAGTGTCCCTACGATGATCTAGCCCAGTGTCCTGGCAAAGTACCTCCATGTTGTTTCCAAGCATGGCTTCATGGTGACCCCGTGTTGTACCACCACAGTGTCCCCATGGCATGCTTTTTGCAGGATTCTCACATTGTCCCATGGCATGCCTCCATGGGATCCCTGCAGCCTCCACATTATCCCCATCATATGCCTCCACAATGCCCTTGGGTTATACCCCCATAGTGTCACTGCATGCCTCCATGGTGTCCTCATGGCAAGTCTCCATTGTCTCTTTGTGGCATACCTCCATGGTGTCCCATGGCATGCCTCCTCAGTGTCATTGCAGTGTGCCTCTATGATGTCCTCACAGTGTGCCTCCATGGTGTCCTACTACATGCCTCTGCAGTATACCCATGGCATGCCCATGTGGTGTACCTGGGATTGTTCCATGGTGTCCTTATGGCATGTCTCCATGGTGTTTCCACAGCATGTCCCAACAGCATCCTATGACATGTCTCTCTAGCGTCCCCATGGCGTAAGTGGTGTCCTCACAGCATGCCTTGGTGTGGTCCCCGAGACAAGTCTTGGCATTATTTCCTCGGCAGTTCTCTCCAATGTCCCTGTAATATGCCTTTGCATTGTCACTGCAGCTTATCTCCTCAGTTTCTTCATGGCAAGATGCCTCAGTGTCCCCATGGCTTGCCTCAGCAATGTGCTTACAACTGGCCTGCATAGGGTTCCTGCAGCATGCCTAGGTGCTGTCCCCATTATGTGCCTCTGCAGAGTCCTTGTGATATGCCTCCATGTTGTTCCTGTGGTATGCCTCCATGGAGTCCCCATGGTATGCCTTCACATTGTCCCCAAGGCCCTGTGGTGTTTCTGTAACACGTCTTCACAACGTCCTTACAATGTGTCTTAATAATGTCCCTGCAACCTGCCTCCACAGTGTCCCCACTGTGTGCCTCCATGGTATACCCACAGCATTCCTTAGTGGGATTCCTGTGGCATCTCTTTGAAGTGTCCCAAAATGTGCCTCTGTGGTGTTGCCATGGCATGTTTCCATAGTGCCACTGTGGCTTAACTCCATGTTGTTCCCATGGCATAGCTCCACAGTGTCCTCGTGATATGCCTTCACAGTATCTCATGGTGTGCCTCCTCAGTGTCCCCATGGCATGCCTTAATGGTGTCCCTGTGGCATACCTAGGCAGTTTCCCTATGACATGCCTCAGCATGGCCCCCACAGCTGGTCTTGGCAGTGTCCCTAGAGTGAGCCTCACCATTGTTCCCACAGTGTGCCTCCATGTTGTTCCTGCAGCATGGTTTCATGGTGCCCCTGTGTTGAACCACCATGGCATGCCTTTGAAGGGTTCGTGCGACATGCCTCCGCATTGTCCTCTGGCATGCCTCCACAGTGTCCAAGCAGTGTGCCTCTGGTGTCACTATGGTGTACCTCCACAATGTCACCAAGGCATACCTCCACAGTATAGCCACGGCATGTCTCTATGGTATAGCCATGGCATGCCTCTGCATTGTCCCTGCAGCCTGCCTCTGTGTTATCTCTGTGGTGTTCCTCCACGGTGTTCTCAGGTCATGCTGTCATGGTGTCCTACAGCTTGATTCCACGGTGTCCTCACGGTATGCCTTCACAATCTCTTTGTGGCATGCCTCCACAGTGTTCCATGGCATGCTTCCTCAATGTCATCACAGCATGCCTTTGCAATGTCCTCACAGCATGCCTCCATGGTGTCCTATGATGTGCCTCTGTGGTGACCCCACAGTGTGCTTCCATGGTGTCTCTGTGGCATGCCACCACATTGTCTCTGTGAAAGACCTTGGCAGTGTCCCTGTGGTGGGTCAACCCTGCATCCCTGCAGTGTGTTACCACGGTGTACCCATGGCATGCCTCCATGGTGTCCCCAGACATGTCTCCACAGTAACTCTGCAGCATGTTTTCATGACGTTCCCATGGTGTGCCTCCAAAGTGTCCTATGATGTGCCTCTGTGATGTTCCTATGGCATACCTAAGCAGTGTCCTCACAGCATGCCTTGATGTCATCCCTAAGGGGGGACTTTACAGAGTCCTCATGGCAGATCTCCCCAGTGTACCTGCAATGTATCTTTCTGTTGTTCCTGCAGCTTGCCACCTCGGTATCTTCATAGTGAGCCTCCTCAGGGTCTCTGTGGCTTGCCTCAGCAGTGTTCTTGCAACTGGCCTCTTCAAGGTTTACAAAGCCTGCCTGGGTACTGTTCCTACATTATGCCTCCATGCATCTACATTGTCCCCATGACGTGTCTCCATGATGTTTCCAGGGCATGCCTCCACAGTGCCCCTGCAGCTTGCCTCAGCATGTTCCTTGCAGTGGATGGCAGTAGTGTACCCATGGTGGGCCTCCCCAGTGTCCCTGAAATGGGATTTAGTGCTGTCCCCATGACTTGCCTTCTTTTCAACAAAATGAGCCTTCTCAATGTTCCAGCAGTATGCCTCAGCAATGTCCTCACAACTGACCTCCACAGTATTTCTGCCCCATGCCTCTTCAGTCCCTGCAGTGTGCCTTCATGGTGTCCCCATGGGGTGCCTTCAAAGTGTCCCCACAGTACTCACCTTGGTGAGTCTCAGCAGTGTCTCTGCTGTGTGCCTCCACATGTTCACTTTGGTGGGCCTCAGCAGTGTCTCTGTGGTAGGACTCCTCAGTGTCCCTGCAATGTACTTCCACATTGTCTCCATGGCTTGGCTCCTCAGTGTCTCCATGGTATGCCATCGTGGAGTCCCCATGGCATAATTCCATCATGTTGCTTCAATGTGTCTCCATGTTATCCCCGTGGTGGACCTCAGGGTGGTCCCTGTGATGGGCCTTGGCAGTGTTTTCATAGCAGATCTCCCTAGTGTACCTACAATGTGCCTCTATGCTGTCCCCTTGGCTTGCCTCCTCAGTTTCTCCATGGCGAGCCTCCTCAGTGTTCCCACAGTGTGCCTCAGCAATGTCACTGCAACTGGTCTTTGCAGGATTTCCACAGCATGCCTCCATGGCATCCTTGTGGTATGCCTCTGTGATGTTCCACGTTGCGCCTCCAGTGTTTCTGCAGCATGCCTCCATGGTGTCCCTGTTGCATTATTCAGAGTGTTCTTCATGGCAGATTTTGGCAGTGTCCTCACAGCAGGCCTCCACAGTGTCTCTGAAATGTGCCTCCATATTGTCCCCATGAATTGCCTTCATGGTGTCTCAGAAATAAGCCTCTTCAGTGTCCCTGTGCTGTGCCTCAGCAAAGACCTTGTAACTGGCTTTCACAGGGTTTCTACCCCATGCCTCCATGGTGTTCCTGCAGAGTGCCTCGGCAGTGCCCCCGTGGTGTGCCTCTGCAGTGTCTCCACAGCATGCTTCAACATGGTCCCTTCAGCAGGCCTCAGTAGTGTCTGTGCAGCAGATCTCTCCAATGTCCCCACAAGGTGCCTCCATAGTGTACCCAAAAGTTACCTCCTCAATATCTCTGCAGCAAGCCTCCTCAGTGTCCTTGTGGAATGCCTCAGCAATGGACTTGCAACTAGCCTCTGCTGGGTTTCCAAGTCATGTCTCCATGGTGTATTCATGGTGTGCCTCCATGGTGTCCCTGAAGTGGGCCTCTAAGTCATCCCTGCAGTGGGCTTTGGCAGTGTTTCCATGGCAGGACACCCAGTGTTGCCGCAATACACCTTCATGCTGTCCCCATAGCTTGCCTCCTCAGTGTCTCCACAGCGAGCTTCCTCAGTGTTCCTGCAGCATGCCTCAGAAGTGTACTCACAACTGTCTTTTAGAGGGTTTCCATGGTGTACCTCCATGGTGTCCCCATGACATCATGACATGCCTCCATGATGTCCCTATGGTGTGCTTCCACATTGTCTCTGTGGCATGCCTCTGTGGTGTTCCCACAGCATGACTCTATAGTGTTCCTGGGTCTGCCTCTCTGCTAAAAACACAGTGTACCTCTGTGGTGTCCCCGTGGCATAACTGCACAGTGTCCTCACGGTGTGCTTTCGTGGTGTCCTTGTGGCATGCCACTATATTGTTCCCAGGCCTGCCTGTGCAATATCTCTGGGGCATACTTCTGTGGTGTCCCCTTGGTGTGACTCTGCAGTGTCCCCAGGCCTGCCTCTGCCATGTAACCACAGTGTACTTCCATGGTTTCCCTATGATCTGCCCCGACTGTATCTATGCAGCTTGCCCTTGAGGTGTCCTTGTTGCATGCCTTCAGGGTGTCCTTAGGCCTGCATCCATGATGCCCCTGTGTTCTGCCTCCATGATGTTTCTACAGTGTGCTTTTACAATGTCCTTATGGCATACCTCTGTGGTGTCTTCATGACATGCCTCTGCTATATGTCCACAGCATGCTTCCAAAGTGTTCCTGGACCTGCTTATGTGGTGTCCCATACCTGCCTCCATGGTGTCATTGTGGCATGCCTGTGTGGTATCTCTGCAGTGTGCCTCCATGGTGTTTTTGTAGCATGCCTCTGCATTGTCCTTGGATCTGCCTTTGTAGTGTCTCTCTGGTGTACCTCTGTAGATGACTCTGAGATGTTCCAGTTCCTGCCTCTGCAGTGTTTCTATGGTGTGCTTCTACAGTGTCCCCAACCTGCCTCCATGGTGTCCCAAACCTGCATCTATGGTATCCCCATAAAGTACCTCTATGGTGTCCCCACAGTGTGCCTTTGTGTTGTCTCTGTGGAGTGCCTTCACGGTGTCCTTGTGGCATGCTTCCATGGTGTCCCCATGGCATGCCTCTACAGTGTTCCTGGGCCTTCCTCCACAGTTTCTCCATGGTGTGTTTCTGCAGTGTCCCCACATTGTGCCTTTGGTATGTCCCCAAGTCAGCTTTCATGAAGTCCCTTAGCATGCCTTTGCCATGTCACCAGACCTGCCTTTGCAGTGTCCCTGCAACATACCTTCATGGTGTCCCCATGGCATGCTCCCATGGTCTCCACATGGCTTGCCTTTGATATGTTCTCAGTGTGCCTCCAGAATGTCACCAGGTCTGATTCTGTGGTATCTGTGTGGTGTGCCTCCGTGGTGTCTCCACAGTGTGCCTCCATGGTGTCCACATGGTATGCCTTTTTAGTGTCCCCATAGTGTGCCTCCACAGTGTCCCCATGGCATATCTCTGCTGTGTCCTCATAATGTGCATCCATGATGTCCCTATGGTGGGCCTTTTGCTGTCTCAACGGCATGCTTCCACAGTGTCCTCACAGCATGCTTCTGCAGTGTCCCTGAACCTGACTCCACAGTGACCCTAGGTCCACCTCCACAGTGTCTCTGCAGTGTTCCCCCACAATGTGTCTGCATCTTACCTCTGAGGTGTTGCTGTGGCTTGTGCCCAAGGTGTCTCTGCGATGTGATTCTCTGGTATCCCTGTGACATGCTTTGGCATGGTACTCACACCGGGCCTCAGCAATGTCCCTGTGGTGGGTCTCCCCAGTGGTTCTGCAATGGTTTCTGCATTGTCCCCGCAGCATGCCTCTTTGTTGTCCCCATGATGAGCTTACTCAGTGCTCCCTCAATGTGCCTCAGCAATGCTCCCACAACTGGCCTCTGCAGGATTTTTTGATATGATTCCACAATGTCCCCATGGTATGCCTCTGTGGTGTCCCACAGCATGCCTCTGGGATGTCCCTGTTGCATGCCTTTGTGGTGTCTTGACTGTGTCTCAGCATTTTCCTTGAGGCAAGTCTCAGTAATGTCCTTATGGCAGGCCTCCCCAGTGTCCTTGCATCATGCCTCTGCATTGTCCCTATAGCTTGCCTCCTTGGTTTCTTTACACAGCAAGCCTCAGTGTCCCTGTGGTGTTCCTCAGTAATGTACTTGCAACTGGCCTCCGCAGGGTTTCCACCATGCTTCCATGGTGTCCCTGTGTCACACCTCCATGGAGTCCTTGTGACGTGCCTCCATGTTGTTCCCACCATATGCTTCCATGGTGTTTCTGTAGTATGTCTCCATGTTGTCCCCATGGCATGCCTCTGTGGAGTCCCTGTGGCATTCCTCCTCATTGTTCCCATGACATTCCTCCATGGTGTCTGTGGCATGCCTTCATGGTATCCCTGTGGCATGCCTCCATTGTGACCTCATGACATGCTTTAGTGAGGTTCCCATGGCATACCTCTGTGGTGTCCCACAGCATCCCTCTGTGGCACTGTGGCGTGCCTCTATGGTGTTGCTGCGATTTGCCTCTGTGTCCCTTTAGCATGGTTCACTAGGGTTCTTATGACATGCCTCTGCAGTTTCCCATGGCATTCTTCCATGGTGTCCCTGCAGCATACCTCTGTGGTGTCCCCGTAGTATGCCTCCATGGGTTTTCTCATGGCATGCCTCAGCATCCTCCCTGCAGCTGGCCTCTGCAGTATCCCCATAGTGAGCCTTCCCATTTTTTCTGCAATGTGCCTCTGAATTGTTCCTACAGCATGGCTTAATGGTGTCCCAGTGTCATGGCTCTGCATTGTCCTTGCAACATGCTTTTGGGCAGGGATTTCATGTTGTACCTCTGCAGTGTCCCTGTGGTATGCCTCCACAGTGTCATCACAGCATGCCTCTGTGGTGTCATCTCAGTGTGCCTCTGTGGTATCACCATGGTATGCCTCTGCAGTGTCCATGTGGCATGACTTGGCATGTTCTTCAAAGTGGGCTTTGGTAGTATCCCCACAGCCGGCCTCCCCAGTGCCCTGCAATATGTCTCCACATTGTCCTCATGGCTTGCCTTCTCGGTGTCTCTGAAATGATCCTCCTCAGTGCCCCTGCAGCACGCCTAAGCAATGTCCTCACAACTGACTTCCACGAGGTTTTCACTCCATGCTTCTGCAGTGTCCCTGAGATGTGCTTCCGTGGTGTCTCCATGGTGTGTCTCTGCAGTGTCCCTGCAATGTGCCTCAGCATGGTCTCCGTGGCAGACCTCCGCAGTGTCTCCACAGTGGGTCTCCCAGTGTCCTCACAACCTGCCTCTGCATTGTTCCCACAGCTTACCTCTTGGTGTCTTTGTGGTGAGCCTCTCCCCCTGCAGCATGTCTCAGCAATATACTTGCAATTGGCATCCACAGAGTTTTTGCATCATGCCTCCATGGTGTTCCTGTGACCTGCCTCCACAGAGCCCAGTGACATGCCTCCACATTGTCCTCATGGTATGCCTCTGTAGTGCCCCACAGTGGCTCTCAACATGGTTTCCATGGCAAGCTTCAGCAGCGTTTCCATTGTGGGCCTCTCCAGTATCCCCACAATGTGTCTCCACATTGTCCTCGTGACTTGCCTCCTTGGTGTCTCTGTGGCAAGCCTCCTCAGTATTCCTACAGTGTGCCTTAGCAATGTCCTTGCAACTAGCCCTTGCAGGGTTTTTGTGGTGTGCCTCTGCAGTATCCCTACAGTATGCCTTGGCAGTGTCCTGCAATGTGCCTCTGTGCTGTCTCCATGGCATACCTCAGCAGTGTCATAGTGCACCTCTCCAATGTTCTCATGGCATGCCTCAGCATGTTCCCTGTGGCAAGCCTAAGCCATTTCCCCACAGCAAATCTCACCAGTCTCCTTGCAATGTGCCTCTGCATTGTCTCTGTGGCTTGCCTCCTTGGTGTCTTCACAGTAAACATCCTCAGTGTTCCCACAGCATGCTTCATCAATGTACTTGCAACTGGTCTCTTCAGGGTTACTGCAGTGTTCCTCCATGTTGTTCATGCAGTATGCCTCCATGGTGTCCCTGTGGTATGTCTCTGTGATTCCCACACAGCTTTCCCTCAAGATGTCTTCACAGCATGCCTCCAGGGTGTCCCCAGGCCTGCCTTGGTGGTGTCATTGTTTCATGCTTTCATGGTGTAGCCAGGCCTACCTCTGTTGTGTCTCCATGGCGTATCTCCACAGTGTCCCTGTGGCATGCCTGCACAGTCCCCATGGTATGCCTCCATGGTATCCTTATGGTATGCCTCTGCATTGTCCCAGGATCTGCCTCCATGATGTCTCCATGGTAAACCTTTGCAATGACCCTGCAGCATGTCCCCATGGTGTGCACATAGTTTTCCCTCAAGGTGTCCTCACAACATGCCACTAGGTGTCTCTGGGCCTACCTACACATTGTCCTTGTGTTGTGCTCCCATGGTGTCCCTAAAGCATGCCTCCATAGTTTCCTTGTGGCATGCCTCTGTGGTATCCCCACAGCATGCCTCCATAATGTTTCCATGGCATGCTTCCATGGTGTCTCTGGGCCTGTCTCCATTGTGTCCCAGACCTGCCTCTATGGTATCCCCATGGTGTGCCTCTGTGGTGTCCTCACAGTGTTCCTATATGGTGTCCCCATGGAGTGCCTCTGCAGTGTCCTCATTGTATGCCTCCACAGTGTCACCATGGCGTGCCTCCATAGTTTTTTAGGACCTGCCTCCATGGTTTCCTCGTGAGGTGTTTCTGCAATGTTCTCATGTCGTACCTTTTGTGTGTTCCCAGGTCAGCCTTCTCGATGTTCCTATGGCATGCATTTGGGGTATCCCAAGGCCTGCCTTCATAGTGTTCCCATGGCATACCATGGTGTCCTGTTTTGTGCCCCCATAGTGTCCACATAGCTGGCCCTTGAGGTGTCCTTGCAGTGTGCCTGCAAGGTGTCCCCTGGCCTGCCTCTGTGGTGACCCTGTGGCATGCCTCTATGGTGTCCCCAGGCTTGCCTCTGTAGTGTCTCTGTGGCAGTCTCCGCAGTGTCCCCACAGTGTGTCTCTGTGACATCCTTGAAGCATGCCTCTGTGGTGTTTGCATGATGTGCCTTCATGGTGTCCTAGCAGCGTGCCTCTGTGGTGACCCTGCAGCGTGCCTCTGTGATGTCCTCACAGTATGCTTTCACAGTGTCCCCAGGCCTGCCTCTGCAGTGACACCAGGTCTACCTCCATTATGTATTTCCAGTGTGTCCCCGAGTATGTCTACAGCTTGCCCCTGAGGTGTTCCCATGTCTTGCCCCAAAGATGTTCCCACAGTGAACTTTCACATTGCCCCCACAGTGAGCATCCACAGTGTTACCAAGGCATGCCTATGCAATTTCTCCAAGACATGTATCCTAGGTGTCCCCAGGCCTGCATCCAAGATTTCCCCAGGCCAATCCCCATGGTGTCTCCTTAGCATAACTCCGCAGTGTCCCTGGGCCTGCCTTTATGGTGTTTCTGCAGTATGTCTCCGCAGTGTCCTTGTGACATGTCTCCATGATGTCCCAGCAGCGTGCCTCTGCAGTGTCCCTGGGCCTGCCTCTGTGGTATCCTGGACTTGCCTCTGCTGTATCTGTGTGGCATGCCTCTGCATTGTCTCTGGACCTACCTCAGTGATGTCCCTGTGGCATGCCCCCAGAGTGTCTCCAGACCTGCTTCTGTAGTGTCCCTGTGGTGTGCCTCTGCATTGTCCCCACAGTGTGCCCCTATGATTTCTCCATGTCATACCTTCATGGTGTCCTTGAGCTTGCCTCCACAGTGTCCCCATGGTGTGCCTCTGTGTTGTTTCCATGGCGTACCTTTGCAGTGTCCCTGCAGTGTACCTTTATAATGTCTCCTACAGCATGCCTCTGTGGTGTCCCCAGGTTTGCCTCTGTGATGTCACCATGGTGTTCCTCCATGGTGTCCCCAATCATTATCTCTGCAGTGTCTTCACAGCGTGCCCCCATGATGTGTTTGTGTCTTGCCCCTGGGGTGTTCCCGTGACCAGCCTCTGAGGTGACCCTGGGGCATGCCTTTGTAGTGTCCCTGTAATGCTTCAGTGTGATCCCCACAGTGGGTCTCAGGAATGTCCCCATGGTGGGCTTCCCCATTAGTCCTGTAATGCACCTTTGCATTGTCCCCAGGGCTCGCCTCCTCAGTGTCTGCATGGTGATCCTCCTCAGTGTCCCTGTGGTATGCCCAAGCAATGTCCCTACAACTGGTTTCTGCAGGATTTTTGTAATGTGCTTATTCAATGTCTTCATGGCATACCTCTGTGGTGTCCCACAGCATGCCTTTGTGGTGTCATTGCAGTGTGCCTTCACAATGTTCCTGAGGCATGCCTCCATGGTGTCCTCTCAGCATGCTTTGGCATTGTCTTTGAGGTGGGCTTTGGCAGTGTCCTCATGGAGGGCCTCGCCAATGTCCCTGTAATGTGTCTCTGCATTGTCCTGTAGCTTGCCTCCTGTGCTTCTTCATGGAAAGCCTCCTCAGTGACCCTGCAGTCCTCAGCAGTGTACTTGCAAATGGCCTCCACAGGGTTTCTGTGGCATGCCTCCATGGTGTCTCCATGTTGTGGGTGTGCCTCCACGTTGTTTCCATGGTGTGCCTCTGCATTGTCCCTATGGTGTGCCTCTGTGGAGTCCCTGTGGTGTACCTCTGTGTTGTCCCCATGGTATTCCTCTGCAGTGCTTCCATAGCATACATACACAATATCCCCGCTGCATGCCTCTGTGGTATCCCCATGGCATGGCTTAGCCGGGTTCCTGTGGTATGCCTTTGCAGTGTCCCTAGGTTTGCCTCCACAGTGTCCCCAGGCCTGCCTCTGTGGTGTCCCAGGCCTGCCTCCACAGTATACTTATGGTAAGCCTCCACATTGTCCTTAATTATGTCCTAGTTAATGAGGACCAATAATTATAGTAGAAACGATAGCCTATAAATAGACATCTTAACTGGTTCAGCTTACACAATTCTGACTTAATTATGGATGAATGTCAAAATCATTGTGACAAGATCAGCGGCAGACAAATGGTATTTATCATAATATTATGAGCAACATCCCTCCATGTTGTCACAACGCTGTCAGTGTCATACCTTTTCTGTGTCCCTGCAGCATGGTTCTGCAATGTCCTCACAGCATGCCTCTGTGGTTTTCCTCAGCATGCCTCTGTGGTGTCCTTGCAGTGTGCCTCTGCAGCATGCCTCCATGGTTTTCTCCCCACTGCTGGCTTCTGCAGTGTCCCCACGGTGAGCATCCCCATTGTCTCCACAATGTGCCTCTACATTGTTCCCACAACATGGCTTCACTGTGTCTCCATGTTATGCCACAGCATTGCCTCTGCAACATGCCTTTTGCAGGGGAATCACAGTATATCTCCATATTGTCCCACTGCATGCCTTCATGGTGTCCCTGTGGTGTGCCTCCATGGTGTCATCATGGCATGCCTTTACTGTGTCACCATGGCATGCCTCTGCATTATCTCCATGGCGTGCCTCCATGGTGTCTTCTCATCATGCCCCCATGGTATCCCACAGCATACCACTGCAGTGTCCCTGTGTCATGCTTCTGTGCTGTCACTCCATGCCTTGGCATGTTCCTCAGGGTGGGCTTCGGTAGTGTTCCCATGCCAGGCCTCACCAGTATTCCTGCAGTGGGCCTCTGCATTGTCCCCATGACTTGCCTTCTTTTTTTGTTTTGTTTTGTTTTGTTTTTTGAGTTGGAGTCTCACTCTGTCGCCTAGACTGGAGTGCAGTGGCTGCTCA